>NW_012106820.1:165982-185791 GCF_000951045.1 Mandrillus leucophaeus
CGGTAGGCGGCCTGGGACGGCGGCGCGGGGCATCTTCTGGCCGTACTGCAGTCCTGGGACAGTTCCCATGACTTACACATGGGCCGACTTCGCCCTCCGGCCCGGGCGAGCTCAGGGAGGAGCCCAGGGCAGGGGAAGGGGACTTGGGTCCAGGGGTTAGGCGGTCACCCCGTCTGCGCCCAGTATGCGAGGAACCAAGCACAGGTCACTTCTGAGCTCTTACCGTAATTCAGACTGGAGCAGACTTTGGTGGGAGGGGGTTAGTGGTGTTACATTTTGGTGATTCTATTACTTGAGACTGGGTCCTTCTTAAACCTTGAAGAATCAAACCCCAATCCAGCACTTTATGATTCATGTCACAGGGAAGCTCCCATGTAGCCCTATCAGTCACAGTCATACTGATGAGTGTTACTCACAGGAACATTTAACAATTTACATAAAGATTCAGAAAGTTATTCTTTTTCTGAAAATGATTTATCCTGGATATAGAACCCTACTGATCTTTCAGGTTAACATGTTGGAATTCCACTCTGCCGAGGAACCATAACCATAACTATTTTTTAAAGAGTCAGGGTCTCACACCATCGCCTGGGCGGAAGTGCACTGGCATGATCAGGGCTCACTGCTGCCTTGACCTCCTGGGCTCAAGTGATCCTCCTGCCTCAGCCTCTCAAGTAGCTAGGACTATGGGCATGAGGCACCGTGCCTGGCCATAACTGTATTTTAAAATGTTAGTTCCATTGGATTCGAAGTGTTAAAATCACTGTCGTGCACACTTTTAAAAAAATTTTTATGGATATGCTGTTATTCCTCTATATTCAATGGATATTTTCTACAAATACTCTTCAAGCAATCATTGGCTTTTTCTTTACACTTAAATGACTCTGTGATTTGGGTTTTTCTGTACAGGTTTTCTTAGGATCTGCAACTCTAATATGCGACCATACAACAGAAAAGTGGAAAAAGTCTATTTCCAGATTTATTATTGTCTTAACATTTCCCAGATATCTGGTTGTATTAGTCTGCTCAGGCTGCCGTAACAAAATACCACAGGTTGATGGCTTAAAGAGCAGACATTAATTTCTCACCATTCTGGAGTATGGAAGTCCAAGATCAAGGTGTTGGCAAGGTAGGGATCTGCCTGACTTGTGGCAGGCAGACAGGCGAGGGCTCTCTGTCGGATTTGCAGATGGCTGCCATCTCACCGTGTGCTCACACTGTGCGGGGAGGGTATGTAACAAGCTCTCTGGGATCTCTTGGTGTCTCTTCTTGTAAGGACGCTAATCCTATCAGATTAGAGCCCCACTCTTATTACCTTATTCAGCCTTAATTACCTACTAAAATCTCCAAATATAGCCATACTAGGGGTTAGGGTTTCAACGTTAGCATTTTGGAAGAACATAATTCAGTCCATAGAAGTAGTTTTATAACCTCTTCTCAGACCCTGATGCCCTTGACTACGCGGTATGTTTGGTGTTATTGCCTACCCCCTGCTTTTGGCTCTAATGTCACTATTTTGTCCTGCTTCACCCATTTTTCTGTTTTTGTTTGTTTGTTGTTTGTTTTTTTGTTTTGTTTTGTTACAGATGGAGTCTCGCTCTGTCACCCAAAGTGGAATGCAGTGGCGCAATCACGGCTCACTGCAATCTCCGCCTCCCGGGTTCAAGCGAGTCTCCTGCCTCAGCCTCCCAAGTAGCTGGGATTACCGGTGTCCACCACCACACCTGGCTAATTTTTGCATTTTTTTTTAGTAGAGATGGGGTTTCACCATGTTGGCCAGGCTGGTCTCAAACTCCTGACCTCAGGTGAACTGCTGGACTCGGCCTCCCATCACCCATTTTTCTGACTACACCTTTGTTTCCATTATTGGATCTTCTATTATTGGGAATGGCAGCATTCTCTCAAGATCACTTCCTTTTCCCTATCAAGAGAAAATAAAGCTAACATTTCTTGAATACCGATCAGGTGCTAGGAACTTTATATATTCATTCAGCACTCATTCAGTGAACTAGTGAATTTGTATTGAGTACTAACATTGTGCCAAGCATTATTCCAGACACTAAGACAAAGTTTCTACTTTCATGGCATTTTCATTCTTGGTAGAAAGTTAAAAAATTAATATATAGCATATCAGGCGGTAATGAGTGCTGTGAAGAAAAATAAAATGTAGCGAGAGAAAGGTGGTTCCATTTTTCAATGGGGAGTTGGATATGGTCAGGGAAGGACTTTCTGATTGTAGGACATTTGAGCAGAGACAAAAGGAGTGAGGGAACAATCCAAGTAGACGTGAGGAGGATGAGCATTTTGGACAGAGAAGATTAGCCGTGCAAATGCCTTGAGGTGAGCGCCTTCAAGGGGTATTTGAGGCCAGTGTGGCTAAAGAGCCTAATGTAGTCAGGGAGGAGGGCAGAGGGAAACACAGGCCAGATCACAGAGGTCCCAAATGTTGAGAATATTTTACAAGGTTTTGAGGTAAGAGTGATATAATCTGACTTGTGTTTTAAAATAATCATTTTGACTGCTGTAGTGTGCAGCATGGTGGCCTTTGGAAGACCAGTTGGGGCCTGTTATAACAGTCCAGATAAGAGAAGGTGATGGTGGTAGCAGTGGAAGTGGTTAGAAGTGGTTATACATAATGTCTGCAAAATGAGGCCATTGCTTGAGTATGTGGTCTTTTAAGATGACTGCTAAGTAATTTAAGAGATCTGTTTCTTGAGGGAGAATTGTGGAAAGATGACAGCAGCAGCATACTTTTTGAATCTCTGCATAAAAGCAGACAAAGCAACTATCTGGCAAAACCAAAACCCAAGGACAACATCTTTAACAAATCCAAGTGAAATGGTATCCCCTTGATCTCAAAAATATAAACGCATGAGAACAAACCAATAGCAGTAATATTGCAATAATAAGTAATAAGACCCATGTGGTATCAACATAGAGAATCAATGAAGCATCTGGAGAACCCCAAAATAGCTGAAAGGTGTTCCCTGGAAGGTCCAGCCAGTCAAGTTGAGAACAGCAGCAGAAACAGGAAAGGGTATTTGCCTTCTCTAAAAACATAAGAATGCAGGAGGCTCCTGGTAAAGTGTGGAGGGGCTGGAGAAACTAATCTACTAGACTTCCTTCCAGGATGGAGACCTACACTGTTGGCAAACTGTTGGGCATGGAAACAATTGAGCAAAATAGAGACAATAGAGAGAAAGGAAAAAGAAGTTCTAGATAAAAATGAAAGACCAGGAAATCTCCAAATGTAAGCCAAGTTTTAAAATTAAAAAACAAAAAACAAAAAAACCCACAACACTATGCAGTAAAAACAGAAGTTCCCTCTGAAGTTAGAAAAACTGGGCCAGGCGCAGTGGCTTATGCCTGTAATCCCAGCACTTTGGGAGGCCAAGGCAGGCGAATCACGAGGTCAGGAGATCGAGACCATCCTGGCTAACATGGTGAAACCTCGTCTCTACTAAAAATAGAAAAAATTAGCTGGGCGTGGTGGCGGGCACCTGTAGTCCCAGCTACTCGGGAGGCTGAGGCAGGAGAATGGTGTGAACCCGGGAGGCAGAACTTACAGTGAGCCGAGATCGTCACTCCAGCCTGGGTGACAAAGCAAGACTCCCAAAAAAAATAAAAAAGAAAAACAAAAGAAGAACCATCCTTAAAACTACCTCCTTCAAAAAGATCAAGAAAACCAATTTCACATAAAAATAATCACATGAAAGTCTGGAAGTCAAATCACATAGAAAATTATTGTAATGAAAGAGAATAAGAGCAGAATATCACTGATACCCACAATAAAAGCACACCAGAAAGGATGCTCACAAAGCAGATAAAAACTAACATCCACTATTTTAAAATGAGCCGAAAGATACTAAGAAAATGATATGAAACATGAAAAGAACTATATAAACCAGAACTAGAAACATTCAAAATGAAATGAATAAATTCAAAATAGAAACCAGAATCTGAAATTAAGAATAAACTAAAAGAAACCCAGGGATGAATAAACACAATTGATTATTCTTTAAGAGAATAGAAGATGAAAAGGAGAAAAATTCTAAAAAATCAAAAGTCAGTGAAGGAAGTTACACGGATTAGAAAGAAAGTCTAGATATTGAAAATAGGCAAAGGAGAACTAACAAATAGAAAATAGGAGTTCCGGGGGGAAACAAAAAGAGGGAGGAGACAAGGAAACAGAACAAATACTACAAACTGTAGTTTAAGAAAACTTACTTGAAATTAAAAGAAAATATTTGAAACTACATATTGAAAGAACACATTGCACCTGAGAACACTGATCTGGGCTTACCAGCACTAAGACACATTCTTCTAAACCTGCTGAGCCTTCAAGAAACAACAATGAAAATTTCTTTGGATATCTAGACAAAAAAAGCAAATGACTTATAGATGAAAGAAAATTAGATATTACCAGACGTTTTGGCAGCAATGCTTTATGCCAGAAGAAAATGGAGTAACGTATTTAAGGTACTCATGGAAGGAAAATGTGAGAGAATAATAATTATGGCTGGGCACAGTGGCTCAAGCCTGTAATCCCAGCACTTTGGGAGGCTGAGGTGGGTGAATCATCTGAGGTCAGGAGTTTAGACCAGCCTGGCCAACATGGAGAAACCCCGTCTCTACTAAAAATACAAAAAATTATCCAGGCATGGTGGCACATGCCTGTAATCCCAGCTACTTGGGAGGCTAAGACAGGAGAATCACTTGAATCTGGGAGGCAGCGGTTGGAGTGAGCTGAGATCGTGCCATTGCACTCCAGCCTGGGCAACAGAGTGAGACTCTGGCTCAAAACAACAACAACAACAACAAAAAACTCCAAAACCAAAAAATTAGAAGGGATTAAAATACATCACATATATTTAAATCCATGAGGTCATAATGGTGTTTAAATAAACTAAACTATCAGTCACCTGGAAAAACTCTGATTTCCAGATCTGTTATTGACTGAAATGTCATGACATTTTCCAGATGTCTAGTTGTATTAGTGTCCTCAGGCTGCTATAACAAAGTATACAGACTGGTGGCTTAAAGAACAGAAATTTCTTTCTCACAGTTTCAGAGGCTGGGAAGTGTAAGACCAAGATACCAGCAAGGTAAGGGTTCTGGTGAGGGCTCTCTGCCTGGCGTGCACATCACCTTCATCCTTTGGAGGATGGTAGAGAACCAATTCATTATTTTTAAAACTGGCAAATAAATGGGAAAAATCAGTCATTATTTCTGCTGTGTAGTATGAACTATGCCACTGCGTAATCAAGTAGTAAATGAAAAGAATAATCTCTTCATAAATAATAGAATTTGAGTATTACAATTTTCAACATTCTATAAATTAAGGGATCTAGGCATTGAATATCAACAGCTGCTGACATCACAAAAAGAGAGACAAGTAGGCACATGTGCCTCCTAGTGAAAGAAGCAACACCATCTAAGGAGCCTTGCCAGTGGGATCAGACCTAAGCCTGAATAAGCCTCTGTCTCCCCCTGCCAATCTGCAGAAACAGCAGAATATGTGAAACTGCCTATGAATATTCAATAAGTAAAGTTTAGACTGTGGGAAACTTTGCAAGACAAGTAGCCCATGTTCTTCAACAAAGAAATTGTTAAGGAAGAGAGAGAGAAAGGTAATACCAGATTAAAAGAGATTTAAAATACCTCCAAATGAAAAAGAAAAGAGTAAGGCTAAACTATAGTGCTAAGGAACGTTCAAGCAATACAACTATAATGAACTACAAGTATAATGATTTTAAAACATATCTGCAAATTTTTTAAACACTCCCCTCTATATGACCCCTACCCTTGAATCTCAGCTGGCCTTAGTGACGCTGCAAGACTTCTGAGGATAGGCCATAAAAAGCAATATTTACTCCTAGCTCAATGAGATACTCACTTTTGGAGCCCTGAACAATCATGTGGGAAATACAATTTCTGTGAGACTGCCATGCTGTGAGGAAGCCCAGGCTGCTTGGAGAGGCCATGCGTATGTGCTGTATACTGAGACTGAGATCCCAGTTGAGAGCCATTATCCATTTTCAGACATGTGAATAAAGACGTGTCTAGATAATCCCAGCCTCCAGGTACCTCTTGAGTTACCTCTAGACAGTAAGTCTTCCCAGCTGAGGCCCCAAATGTCTTGGAGTAGACAGTAGTGTGCTATAGCCAGCCTGAACTGGCTTGCAAGAACCAGTTGTTAGTATGTCTTCCATATTCAGTGATGCTATAGCTTGAAGTTAGCTGTGGTAGGAGTACTTACATGGAACTCGGCAAACACTTCAAATCAGGGGCATTCCTGCTGTCCCTGTCTGAATTCCTGACCCACGGAATCCCTGAGCATAATCAAATAGGTATTCTAAGCCACCCAGTTTTGGAGTCACTTGTATTAATAATACAGCGATAGTAACTGGAACAGCAAGGAAAGGATTACTATAAAAATATAGTTACTTTTCAGGGAACAGAGGTGGTTGAGATAGGGACTTCTGAGACTTTTGGGGCAGCTGGCAAATTCTATTAATCTGAGTGGTGGACACAAGGATATTCAGCTTACAATAATTAAGTCAGTTATTTATTTTGTGTGATTTTCTGCATTTTTATCTTAAGATAAAACCTTCTTTGAAAGTATTTTTTTGTGCGTAGGAGGTAGTAAGATGATTTCATTTCACTTTATTTCTAATATATATTTAGCAAAAATGCATTTTTGGTATAGAATAACTATATGACAACATTAACTGTTTGATTTTTAGATTTTAAAACCTAAACTATGGAAGACTATAGGAACCTCATGATGATGCAGCATATATATGTATTCAGAATGTAAGCAATCATACAGCCTTAAAGGAGAGAGCCACATATCATGAGGTTCTTTGATAGTTCAAGTCTTAATTGCTATTGATCAAAGTCCAAAACAAGCTTAATTTATACCAAATACTATATTATAACTCATTTATGAGTGTGCCAGAGTTTTGGGGATAAAATAATAAAAGCCTTCTTATGTTACTATGTTTTACATAGCACAGAAATATAATTCTTACTCATTTACTAAGATAGTTCTATATTAAATGATTTGAACATATGAAGTATTCTTATTTTAATGTATTAGATACTGCTAGATTTGATTAGATTGGATATTAGTTCCCAATATTTGGTTGTCCATATTTAGACAAAATTGTAATGAAATTGGGAATAATAATGTAATCATTAATGATGTAATACCAAGTGGTCTGGCGCAGTGCCCTACATAGAAGACTGTCAATATTGGAGTTGTGCTGGGTTGGTAAAGTACTAATCAACTATATGGTATGATTTAAGGTGTACAAGAAAGGTCTCAAGAATAGTTGGCCCAGTCACAGGTTCTGAAATCACACCGTTAGAATTGATCCATTTGGATCCGTAAGACAAACATCCTTAGAAAATCCTACATCAGCTGACACCTTAGCATAAGACAGGAGTCACAGACCTTAGTGAGACTTAAGGAAATGGGACTTGAGTCCCACACCTGAGGCACGGGGGAACAGACCTTTGTAAAGGGAGACTGTGTAATGAACAGATATGGGGAGAATTCCAAAGATAGGCTTTATCTTCTGTAGACCAGTTCTGCTGAGGTGTTATAGATTCCCCAGCTTATTCTGAGAAATCTCTTTTCCAGGATATGTCAAAAGGCTGAAAGTATTTTTGACACCCAAAGGAAAGACTTAGGAGTGAGATAAAATGTAATGGGTTAAGCGTTGAGTTGAATAAACACATGTGGCAGGATAGATTAAATAGTCTAAATGTAGCAATATGCAAATAAGTAATAGTTTATGTTAAATAAATGTCACTTTTCAAATATTAAAGCCCTCCCCCACAACCCAGGCAATGGTATATCAGTTTTTTTTTTTTTTTAATAAATTCAGCCCAGTTCAAGAGTTGTAATCTGACTATTACAATCTCAGTCATATTTTGAGGAAAAAGATGCAAAATCACATTTTGGTATTGTCATCTCTGATCACTACCTTTGGCATAACTGCAGTGAGCCTCTGTTGTTTCTGGGTCTCTGTGTGTTTCTGTCTCTCTGTCTCTTTCTCTCCTCTTTTGC
Organism: Mandrillus leucophaeus; assembly: GCF_000951045.1. Taxonomy (NCBI): domain Eukaryota; kingdom Metazoa; phylum Chordata; class Mammalia; order Primates; family Cercopithecidae; genus Mandrillus; species Mandrillus leucophaeus. The sequence goes on from NW_012106820.1 coordinate 174,060, forward strand.
CAGTTTCTGGCAGTGCTACAGTCTACACCTCAGATGAGAATGGGGATGGCGGTCTCATTTTTTTGTGATCATCAGCCATTTCTGTCTGACACGTCTCCCAACCCTACCACCACCAATTCCTGGTTACTCTGCCCAGTGGTCCTTTCTGGGTATGAGGCACTTTGCTTCATGAAGTATCAGCTGCCAGTAACTCCAGGCAGGAGGCTGGTCCTCTCTCTGTGTACCAGAGATCTCCTGAGATCTGAGTACCCTGAGGTTCTTTTGAGGGATGGTGAGGGGCTACGGTCTAACTCCAGCCTCTGCTCTAGCCAGAGAAGACCCCTTTCTGCCACCTCTGCTTCTTTTTGTATAGTTAAGAGTGGTGATGGTAGGGCGGCTTTCAGGGTTCCTAGACATTGGCCCCTCTTGGAACCCTCGCACGGGTGTCCTATTACTCTTGTGGGTATTTGTTTGAACTTTGAGGTAAAACACAACACCTGGTATTCTCAGCTAAGAGCAGTCTCTGTGGCTTGTGAACATATATCCTTTAGGTTTTAGCTACAGCTTTGTAGAAAGCATTGCATAGACAGGTACAACTAATTTGTATTTGCTATTAGGGACTCTATGACAACAAGAAAATGCATATTGGATATTTTATTTTTACACATTAACAAAACTCTAGGTCACCCTAAATTATTACAGTATGATGTTTGATATAATTGTGTACTTTTTTTTTCCCATTGTGTAGTTTAAAATAAAACATTAAAACAGAAAACAAAGACCCCATAAATTTTTTTTTTTTTTTAGATGGAGTCTCACTCTGTCACCCAGGCTGGAGTGCACGGGTTTCACCATGTTAGCCAGGATGGTCTCGATCTCCTGCCCTCGTGATCCGCCTGCCTCGGCCTCCCAAAGTGCTGGGATTACAGGCATGAGCCACCGCGCCTGGCCCATAAAAACATATTTATGGCTCCTTTCCACTTCTTGTGCCTCATAATTTTATTTTTCTTCTTTCCACCCCTCCCTTTTTTCATGTTTGCTTTCTCTTTAGTTTCTCTTTCTTACATAGTTGCTTACTTTTTTTCTTTTTTTAAGAGATTGGGTATTGCTATGTTGCCCAGGCTGGACTCAAACTCCTGGACTCAAGCAATCTTTCTGCCTTGGCCTCCCAAAGTGCTAGGATTACAGGCATGAGCCACTGTGCCCAGCTAGTTGCTTACTTCTTAAGTGACCTAATGGTGACTTCAATGCTCAAGGGCACTTCCTAGGCTATTTGGTGGTCCTCAGTAATAAAGCGATTGTATAATCTTGTATATGGATTAGCCAGTTTATCTTCGTTATAGTATTGTCACTTTCATTTGATACTACTCCAACTGAAAAAACTAAGCCTACTAACATATGCTAACAAAATACTACTTTTAGTGCATTAAATTGTAAGTCAAGTCTGAATTTCCAAAATTTTTTAAGGAAAATGTTTTTAGAAATTGATGATGTTTAAATGGACAAGATGACACCCATTAGTGGCTCTGACTGTTGAAAAAAATCAGAGAAACAAAACAGACTAGCATTCAGTTTCTGCAGAAGCTTTCTCTTTCTTAACCTTTTTTTCTTCTGCTGTCATTCCAGACACAATTACTAAACTGCTTACACTACTGGCATGTCCAGATCTGTCTAACTTTCCCTGAACGGATTTCACATTCCTGGGATGTCCATGTAAACTTTTTGACCTGAGAGATGGGAATCCCAAAGTTTGATCTGGTTTCACAGACAGTAAGTTTTCCATTCCATTTCTGTCAGTAATGGTTAGGGACAAGCGAGGGATTCGAGGAGTTGCTTCAGCGACATGGTGTTCATCTTCCATATCTGTAAACTGCTCTTTATGCTTGGCTTGCACTGCAGCTTCCGACACAATGTAAGGAATATCTGTGCTATGAGAGCGCGTGATCTTTTGAACTTGGCATTGCCATTCTGTCGTCCATTGCTGGTCCATGATTGAACTGTACTCTACATCCTGGTTAACCCCACTGACCAGCTTTCTTCCCCGGGAGTATACGAAGCTTCTGGACTTCATTGTTTTACAAGCATTGAACGTTTCATCAGGGTAATAACGTGTAATTTTGGTTTCTTCCAGGGGATAGGAAATAGTGCCTTCTATATTTGTCGTTTCCACTGTTAGCTGAGTGTTTTGAACGTCTGATTTGTCCTGTCCATGTATCACATCTGTTTTACTTAAACTTGGGGAAATAGTTTCTTCTTTTTTAGAGTCTGTCTGTCTTTCATCATCTTCCTTTGAAATCCCAATATCTGGACCTAACTTTGACTCTTCAGCATTCTTTAAGTCATCTGCCGCAAGGTGACTGCCATCTGGGGTAGCTGATGTGCTTGTGCCCAGTGAAAGGTGAAGGCTGTTCTGACACTCTGGGACTAGATGCGTTTTCCCATCCTTCTCTTCCTTTATACGGAAGGAGCAGGTTTTTTTCCTGACTCCTGTCCCTGGTGACATGGAGAGAGATGTATCCTCACACAATAACTCTTCTCCATTAAAATGATACCGATACAAGCTGTAGCCATCAGCGCTATTGATGCTGCTTTGCCGGAGAAGATACGTTGCCTCACATTCAGAAGAAGCTCGCGACCGTGCCTGGATCAGGTCAGACCTGTCGATTCCCACAAGATTTTCAAGAGCGTTCACCATTCTGTTAGATAATTCTTCTAGCTGAGCAAGTCGAAGGTCAACAGTCTGCAGGGAAGTTTTCATAAAAGTTTCTCTTTCATTGATTTCTTCCAACCTCATTGACATATTTTCAACTCTAGTGAATATAAAAGGATAGATTTATTAAACTGAGATTAAGTGGATATTAAAAAATCAAAAGATAATGTCATTGCTATGTGATTTTTTTTCAGAATTTTAATAATTATGGAACTGTTTGAGCATATTTACAAGCTTCACAATCCTCTAACATGACTACTCAAATTACCATGAGGAGCCACCAGAAAATAATGGAAATAATAGTTAATGCATATAGTACTTACGGCTCACCAGTCATTGTTCTAAGAGCATAATGTACTCACTAACAAGTACTAACTAAGGTTCAATCCTAGGCTTATTTAATCTTCAGAGCAGTCCTTGGAAGTAGGTCTTTTATTATCATCTCCATTTTACAGGTGAGGAAATTAAGTCATGGAGCGTATAAGTAATTCCCCCAAAGGTAGGAAGCAGTGGAGTAGGAATTTGAGCAGACGCAGCCTAGCTCCAGCACTCACTCCAGTCCTTGTCTCTTAGCTGGTACATCATGCTGCTTCTAGTAATAACGGAAGGTACTAGTGCTTAGTTTTTAGAGCTTTGACTATGGCTGTCAGCAGTGAATGGTTATAACAAAATAAATAAAATTAAAATCCTTATTTGAGGTTCAAGGGATTCAGAAAATAAACCATTAATAATTAAGTTCAGATGATCAGATAGTTTGCTTAAAGTATAGTAGGTGACTTAATTGTCTGAAGAATACCAGTAACTTTAAATTATTCTTTATATTTAATAAGTAGTATTTCCTTAACAAGGTTACACACAAAAAAGAGCATGGGAGATTATAAATGTCTGCTGTTAAGTTTTTTTTTTAATTCTTAGAAGATCAGGCAACAGCCTATGAAACCATAATGTTGCCTGGACTAAAATCCACTGGTACAGACTTTGTTTTATATTTTACTACATACTGTATGAATTATTTCAATAGGAATTTAACTCTAAGAGGCGATGTATGCCCAGGATTGAGGATTGCTTTCTAAAAGTTGAATTTGTCCCTAGGATGGAGCTGGGAGTCCTGGCTACTCTTCTGGCTGGTTCATCCCTGTGTGATGGCAAACACTTAGGTCTGATTCCATTATACTTTTATTTTCTCCCAGCTTTCTTAAAAACATAGGGAGACTTGGCTTGTGTTGCAATCTGTATGACCTATGAAGGTCTTTACTGCCTTCTCTGCACATCCTTATACATGTCCTCACTCATTCTGCTGGCTCTGCTCTTATCCTTCCATTTCATTTTGGTCAGCCACCCCACTCTTTTGTCTTCTGGGCAGATTGCCTGCTGCTCTTTGCACTGCTAAGTCTGCTCCGTGCTTGACTGCATCTCCTGAACTCCACCCCCACCCTGCAGCTTCTCTGGCTACCTTGCCCCACCTTCTCCCAGAGTTTCTTTTGCTAATGCCACTCTTCTGTTGGCCACATTGACAGCTGTGCTCTGATGTGTCTGTGTTTGTATGTGTGGTTCCTTGGCTTCTATTCTTAACTCTTTTCTTGGGGTGAGAACTATTTATATGTACTATAGGAAACCACATCATTTGAGCAGGAAGGGTCTGGCTTCCTGGAAGTTTGCCACCAGGGAGGACCAAATTCACCATGTATGAGAGTCCTGGCTTCCTTTTTTCAAAGCCTCTGTATCACAGGCACTGTAGGTTCTAGGGGTTCTCTCTCCTCTTGCATTTCAGAGACCAACAGAAGAATTTTTCACTATGAACTTTCCATTACTTCTGAGTAAGACTTGGTGTTCCTCGTTAAAAATAATGGCTCCTGGCCAGGTGCAGTGGCTCACGCCTGTAATCCCAGCACTTTGGGAGGTTGAGGCGGGTGGATCACCTGAGGCCAGGAGTTCAAGACCAGCCTGGCCAATATGGTGAAACCCCGTCTCTACTAAAAACACAAAAATTAGCTGGACGCGGTGGCACGTGCCTGTAATCCCAGCTACTTGGGAGGCTGAGGCACAAGAATTGCTTGCCCCCAGGAGGCAGAGGTTGCAGTGAGCCAAGATCGCACCACAGCACTCCAGCCTGGATGACAGAGCGAGACTCCGTCTCAATCAATCAATCAATCAATCAAGATTCCCTACTCCCTTCAGATCTATTACCCTGATGATTCCTTTTGTATCAAAAAACCCACATTGCCCCAGTCAAACCTGAGTTCCTTTATAAACATACAGTAAGAGATACTGCAGCTGTGCAAACTTTTCTAAATAAATACACTGGTGAAATGAAGATAAATATTTTTCCTTTCAAATCTTTTATAGTTTTGCCTATTTTCTCCTTTATTACCTAATTCAGATAATAGCACTCTCAGCCACTCATATATGAAAAAGAAACCTCAAAGTCATTGGATTCTTTGATCTCCCTTATACTAACTCTCTCCCCTCACTTCTCTCCTCTCCCCTCCCCTCTGTATTGAATCAGTTACCAAGCTCCTTTTTTGGTGTTTCAAATCTCCCATCCCTACTGTTGTTCCCTTCGTTTAAGCTGTGGAAGAAACAATGCTTAATAATGTGCCTTGGGTTCAGAGAAATTGTCAGTTGCTTGTTTGGAGCTTGTGAACAGCTACAACATGGATACAGCAAATTTTAAACAGCTATGCCAAATGAAGGGAAGTTGCATTGAGTTTTATAGTAGGTAGGAAAGAAGAAAGATAAAAATGAGTTTAAGTTCACTTACATCTGAAATGATTAACATAAAGGACAAATGAGGATCTATCTCCTTTGTTAACCATGGTTGGTAACTTCCCATAATTATTTAAAACATGTTTTACAAACCTTGACACCCACACAAAGAGTGGTTTCCATTTCACATAGAGAAATGGCTATCTAGGAATCAGTTTGACAAGAGCCTCACATCTGTTTACACATCAAATGGCAGAAAAACACAAGAGAATCCATCATTCATGATCGAGCTCATAGTGAGAGATGATTAATCAGCAAAGAAGTTATTTGTGTAGCTTTCTGAGTCTTAATCCAGTTTTCCTTTCAGCACTGAGTAAAAAATATTTTTCAGCACATCATAGAATATAAAGCATTCCAGATCCAAGTAATTCACTTGGCTTTCCCTTTAATTAAAGTTAATGCTTTCTTAAAGATTTATTTCTTTATTTCCTTTCTTTTTTTTTTTTTTTGTTTTGAGACGGAGTCTCACTCTGTTGCCCAGACTATGGTACAGTGGTGCAATTTCCACTCACTGCAACGTCTGTCTCCTGGGTTCAAGCGATTCTCCTGCCTCAGCCTCCCAAGTAGCTGAGACTACAGGCGCCCACCACCATGTCTGGATAATTTTTGTCTTTGTCTGGTTTTGGTATCATGGTGATGATGGCCTTAGGAAATGAGATGGGAAGTGACTAGAGCATTTACTATAAATTTTACAGTGGTTGTTTTAGGGATTACAAATAGATAGTAACATTTCACAGTGTACTTAGCATCAGTATTTCACCACTTCAATTTGAATGTAGGAACATTACTACCATACAGGTCCCTTTCCTATAGCCCTTTGTGCTGCAGTTGTCATACATTGCATCCACAAATATTGAAAATGCCATCAGACAATATGGCAATTTTTGCTTTTGACTGTCAAATATACTTTAAAGAACTCAGAAAGAGAAGATTCATCTTTACGTTTATCAACATGTTTATTATTTCTGATGTTTCACCTTGTTGGCCAGGCTGGTCTCAAACTCTCGACCTCAGGCGATCCACCTGCCTTCGCCTCCCAAAGTGCTGGGATTAGAGGTGTGAGCCCTTGCATCTGGCGTAACACCAATTACTTTCAATAATATACACAAACTTTACTCTTATAAAGCTCCATGCTCCCCCCATGTTATTCTGTTATTATCACAGATTACAACTTTGTACATTGTGTACCCATCAACATAGATATGTAATGACTGCTTTATGTGGTTGTCTTGTAAATCATGTAGAAAATAAAAAGTAGTTACAAACAAAAAATAAATATATAATGCCTTTTATATTTACCTATGTAGTTACATTTACTGGTCCTCTTTATTTCTTCATGTGGATTTTAGGTTATTGTCTTATGTCTCTTCATTTCTGCCTGAAAAACTATCTTTAGTATCCCTTGTAGTAGGTTTGCTAGTAATGAATTCTCTCAGTTCTTGGTTATCTGGGAATATCTTAATCTATCCTTCATTTTTAAAGGGTAGTTTTGCTGCATATACAATTTTTAGTGGACAGAGTTTTTCTTTCAGCACATTGACTATGTCTTCCCAAGGTCTTCTGGTCTTTCTGACTTATGATGAGAGGTCAGCCTTTTTATCGAATTGAGCATCCTTTGCATGTGATGAGTTGCTTCTCTCTTGCTGCTTTCAAGATTCTTTTCCTTTGGCTTTTAACAGTTTGACTATAATGTTAATTAGTATGGATCTCTTTGAATTTATCCTACTTGGAGTTCATTGAGCTTCTTAGATATGTAGATTCATGTCTTTCATTAAATTTGTAAAATGTTGGTCATTATTTCTTTAAATATTGTTTCTGCCACTTTTGCTTCTCTCCTTCTATAACTGTCATAATGCCTATGTTGTTCTGCTGGATGGTGTTCCACAGGTCTCTGAGACTGTTCAATTTCTTTTCGTTTCTTCCCCCTGTTCCTTAGACTGGGTAATTTTAACTGATTTATCTTCCAGTTTGCTGATTCTTTAATCTGCCTGCTCAAATGTGCTATTGGGCCTCTAGAGTGAACTTTTCATTTCAGTTATTGTACTTTACAATGTCAGAATTTCCTTTCCTTCCTCCCTTTCTTTTTTCTTTCTTTTTTTTTTTTTTTTTTTTTTTTTTTGGCAGTGTCTGGCTCTATTGTCCAGGCTGGAATGCAGTGACAAGATCATAGCTCACTGCAGCCTTGAATTCCTGGGCTCAAGCAATCCTCCCACCTCAGCCTCCCAAGTAACTAAAACTACTGGCACCACCATGCTTGGCCAGTTGCCATAATATGCACCACCATGCCTGTCAAGTTTTAAAAACAATTTTATGTAGATGGTGTCTTGCTATGTTGCCAAGGCTGGTCTTGAACTCCTGGCTTCAAGCAATTCTCCTGCCTTGGCCTCCCAAAGCCTTGGGATTACAAGCATGAGTCACTGTGCCTGACCTATCTAAAAAATATATATATATGTATATGTATATATAATTTCTACCTCTTTTTTTTTTGAGACATCATCTACTACTTGATATAATTTCTACCTCTTTATTGATAGTCTCTTATTTGGTGAAACATCCTTCTCATACTTTCCTTTACTTGTTTAGAGATGATTTCCTTTAGGTCTTTAAATCTACTTAAAATAGCTGAAATAGTTGAGTTAAACTCTTTGTTAAAATGTCTAATATCCAGGATTCCTAAGGGACGGTTTTTAAGATTGTCCTTTTTCCTATGTGTGGACCATAGTTTCTTGTTTCTTTGCATGTTTTGTCATTTTTATTTAAAAGTGGACATGTTGAGTATTATAATGTGGCAATTCTAGAAATCAGATTCTCTCCCCTCTCAGGCTTGTTGTTATTGCTTCTTAGTGTAGTTGTTGTTTGTTTAGTGATTTTTCTGAAATAATTTTGTAAAGTCTATATTCTTTATGTTGTTTGGCCACTAAAGTTTGTATTTTATTAGCTTAGTGGTCAGTTAATACTTAGAGATTTCCTTAAATGTGTGGAACAAAAACAACAAAATCTTCTAGTCTTTTCTGAGAAGAAGTATGTGTATATAGAGGCACATCTTCAACATTCAGGCAGTTTACATCTTTGCCTTAGCCTTCACTTCCTGCACCGAGTCTCAAGGTCAGGTCAGCCAGAAATGAGCTTACAGCCTTCTCAGGTCTTTGCAGAGTATACACACAGCCCTGTGCACGCACGTAGCTTTCTAGATTCCCAGGAATGTGTCAGAGCTTTTCAAAGCTGTTATGGACATCAGTTTTTCTCCCTAGTTTTTTGGTTAGTCTGTTGTTTGCCCTAGCTGTCATCTGTCACCTCAGGGAGCAAGCACTAAACCCTTTGCCTATAAATGTTTTTGACAACCCTTCCTCCACCCCTTCTAACTGGAAGCTTTAGTACTGGGCCTGTTCCAACTCAGGTGAAATAAAGACGAACCTTTCAGCCAGACTTTCAAGGAGCTGCCCTGTAATTTCAAAACAAGTAATTATAATTCTTTGCATATGAGATTCTTTCTGCTCCTGCTGGTACTAGGAATGCAGGTTGTTGTTTTCAAGGCGACCACTAAACTGGAGAGCAGAGGATAGGACAGGGCTAAGTTAAAATGTCACAAAGCTTACTTTTCTGATCAAAATCCAGCCATTTTGTTTAAATAAGAATGCCCTAGGTTGCTTAATAAGCCATTGCTTAATTTCCAGAGTTCCACAGAATATAGACTCTGACAGTTTTTGCCAACTTTGATGTTGCTTTTATGGTGGGGCAGAATTCCAGAGTTCCTTACTCTACCTGCTTTTGTTCATGTCACCCCATTCAATACCTTTGGTATGTGAATAAGGAGCAGACTCCCCCACCCCTGACAGACACAGTCTGCAGGTGAGCTCTGGAGTTCATAACTTTATGGCATTACTTTTCCAAGTTCCCCTCTCTTACTGTCTCCCTGATATCTCCAGTTCCTCAGAGCTCCCATTTACTATCCTCCAGCCAGAAACCTGGGACTCAAATCAATCCTCTGTGCCCTGCACTTCCATGATTGCACTTACTGCCAGAGCCAAGTGACAGGAGGACACAGAGAGCAAAGAGCAAAGATTGACTTCACCCTCTTGAATTTTGATGCAATGGGTGGGGACTTCACCAGACTTCTGGATTTCCTGCACCTGACTCCAGGCAGGGGGTGGGGGTGGGGCTATGGGACAATAGAAAGAGGAAAAAGGTACTCTTGGAATAAACAGATGAGATTATAAGCAGATGAGATGAAGTAAAAGAATAATTTCATTTAATATTAAAAGATATATGACCTTGGCTGGGCACCGTGGCTCACGCCTGTGATTCCAGCACTTTGAGAGGCAGAAGCAGATGGATCACCTGAGGTCAGGAGTTCGAGACCAGTCTGAACAGCATGGCGAAACACCATCTCTACTAAAAAATAAAAATAAAAAATTAGCTGGGCATGGTGGCATGCGCCTGTAATCCCAGCTACTTGGGAGGCTGAGGCAGGAGAATTGCTTGAACCCAGGAGGCGGAGGTTGCAGTGAGCCGAGATCGTGCCATTGCACTCCAGCCTAGGTGACAGAGCGAGACTCCGTCCAAAGAAAAAAAAAAAAGAAAAAGAAAAAAGATATATGACCTCATTTTGTACCCCAAGCTGATAAAGCAAAAAAATGTTAGTTATCAGGAACAGCCTCTTTGCCTCCAATGTCTTCTCACTCCAATCCAAAAAGATAACACAGAAACACAACCACGTCAATCTTTGCTTTAAAATAATAGCAGCTTCCCATCACACTTAAGATAAAAACACAATTTCATTACAGTGTTGAATGCAATGAACACACCAAAGAGTGTGTTAAAGGAAAACCTTATAGTCTCCATTGGCAACCCTATTCTATGATATGGACATTGACACTTTCTCATACTATGTATAGTGCTATGAAAATGTGGCTTTAATTCTTCCCTTCCATCCATGGCAGCCCTTAATCTTAACATCCTATAGAGATTTCTGTTCCTCATATGCATTCAAAGCTCTTGAGAATCTGCCCTCATCTTCCCATCCTGTCTCATCTTGTTCTTCATCCCCACATTTCCTCAAGGACCCTTTGCAAACATGCCATCATTATCAAAATTTAAAAATAAAATAATCTTAGAACTTGAGAACCCCAAATGCCAAGGCATTTGATGACTCCAGCTGTTAGAAAACCTGTCCTAGAGCTTTCAGCTAACCTCTGATGTTTGTGGAAGGACTAGATGAATGAAAGCTGTCTTGGTGATGTCAGGGACCTCAGCCATTGCATGTAAACGTATGTTATCATCCTGGCTTTAGGCATGATTTCATTAGATTATCATGGCTATCTTATTTATTTTAGGATTTGCAAAATTTTTCAAAATAATATTCACTTTACAAAATATGCCAATACTCTCAAATATTTCAAATCACATAGTGAAATAACTTATAACTATGTTTTTAGTATAACAAGTATTCAGCGCTAATAAATGATTTCTTTGAATAGTGGTACTGTGTGGTGCAAAGTGTGCTTTCTTACACACGGTGACACTGATTTCTGATCAGGTTCATTATCTTCCTTTCCCTCCAATTGAAGTTGGTGGCTTCTGTAACTATTTCTGGGTTTGGATTTACTTGTAGATGCTCTAAGTAGATCCACTAGGTTTTTATTTTTCACATTATGGTAGCATTGACTTTACAGAAAAAAATTCCACTTATGAATACTTTTAAGAAGGGCATTAATGAGGCCATTTTTCTAACCACCAAATACATGATTTCTTAACTGGCAGGCCTAAAAGCAATTCCTGAAGGCCACCCTCCATCCTTTTGTATCAAAGGAATCTATAAACAAATGAAATCTATAAACTGTCTGGGTTCCAATTAATCATTCTCCTGACTTTGAATAGAAATTTAAGCTGCACTTGATTTATTACAATATTTGCTCTGTCCTTAACTGCATCATGTGTACTGCTACTCAAGTCACGAGGAGCCCAGAACCGCATGTGCTTAATCAGTCTTGATTAATAATAGCTGTGTCCCTCCACGCCCATATTTCTCTTTTGACTCACAGATTAAATATTTAGGTTTTTCTGTTAAAAGGATACACCTGAATGCCCTAATCAGTCTCAAAACCTGGTGTACACACACACACACACACACACACACAACCTTGTTTTTTAAATTAAGAAAGTCGACCGGTCGCGGTGGTTCACACCTGTAATCCTAGCACTTTGGGAGGCCAAGGCAGGCAGATCACCTGAGGTCAGGAGTTCAAGACCAGCCTGACCAACATGGTGAAACCCCCGT
>NW_012106820.1:186906-242328 GCF_000951045.1 Mandrillus leucophaeus
CAGGCTGGTCTCGAACTCCTGACCTCAGGTGATCTTCCCACCTCGGCCTCCCAAAGTGCTGGGATTACAGGTGTGAGTCTCTGCACTTGGCCTTTTAAATTTTAAATTTATTTTATTTTTCATTTTATTTTTGAGACAGACTTTCACTTCTGTTACCCAGGCTGGAGTGCAATGGTGCAATCTCAGCTCACTGCAACCTGTGCCTCCTGGGTTCAAGCAATTCTCCTGCCTCAGCCTCCTGAGTAGCTGGGATTACAGGCCTGCACCACCACGCCCAGCTAATTTTTTGTATTTAGTAGAGACAGGGTTTCACCATGTTGGTCAGGCTGCTCTCTAACTCCTGACCTCAGGTGATCCACCTGCCTCAGTCTCCCAAAGTGCTGGATTACACGGATGAGCCACTGCACCTGGCCTTTTTAAATTTTTGTGACAGAGTCTCACTCTGTTGCCTAGGCTGGAGTGCAGGGGTGCAATCTTGGTTCACTGCAACCTCTGCCTCCCGGGTTCAAGTGATTCTCGTGCCTCAGTAGCTGGAATTACTGGCATGTGCCACTACACCCGGCTAATTTTTGTAATTTTAGTAGAGATGGAGTTTTGCCATGTTGGCCAAGCTGGTCTCGAACTCCTGGCTCCAAGCAATCAACCCACCTCGGCCTCCCAAAGTGCTGAGATTACAGGCGTGAGCCACTGTGCCCGGCCTAAAACTTGTTTTATATGCAGTTATCTTTTCGTGGGAAACAATCACCCTTCACCTGCAAGGAATCTCATAAATTATATGGGAACATTTCCTTAATGATAGAGTTAAATGTTAACATAAAGACATGATGTTAGTGGAGCTGGGTCCAGTTCATACTTGAAGAAACCCCTGTTTCAAGATCCCATGGTATTCTATACTTGAGTTCTAAAACTATAAACTGTTCCTACCCTATAATTTAATTCCAGGACTACTGATCATAAAGTTGTCTTATCCACTCTAAATTTTACATCCAGCTATTTTAATTTTCATCCACTTCTTAATACAGGGCTGCCTTTTACATTTAGTAGTTATAGGAAGAACACCGGGATAAATCTTGTTGTGCTTACTTACAGAGTTTTTATGTGCGAAAGACTAAATGAAGACTAATCATAAAAGAACAAGACTCACGTCTTTTTGTTGTTGTTGTTGTTGTTGAGAGGGAGTCTCACTCTGTCACCCAGGCTGGAGTGCAGTGGCGCTATCTTGGCTCACTGCAACCTTCACCTCTCAGGTTCAAGTGATTCTCCTGCCTCAGCCTCCCGAGTGGCTGGGATTACAGATGCCCATCACCACTCCTGGCTAATTTTTGTATTTTTAGTAGAGACGGGGTTTCACCATGTTGGTCAGGTTGGTCTTGAACTCCTGACCTCAAGTGATCCGCCCACCTCGGCCTCCCAAAGTGCTGGGATTACAGGCTTGCGCCACCATGCCTGGCTAATTTTTTTTTATTTTTAGTAGAAATGGGGTTTCACCATGTTGACCAGGTTGGTCTTGAACTCCTGAACTCAAGTGATCCACCCTCTTCGGCCTCCCAAAGTGTTGGGATTACAGACGTGAGCCACCGCACCCGGCCAAGACTCATGTCTTTCTTCTGGCTTTTTCATTCTTTCTAATAAACAGTATACTGAATAGTTACTAAAAGAATATTAAGCTTTCTGGGATTCTAGCTCTATGCTGCCTCATTTAAATATACCCCAGACTTCCTAGGTTTCTAGAATTCAGGTCATCTAATCATTAGCCTTTTCTGGTTATGTTCTGTTTTCTATTCAGGCCAGATTCTGTGGTTGGCCATGAAGTGAAGCCCTCATTAATAACCTACATTCTTTCTCCCTTACTTGCAACACATTAGTGCCAATCCCTTATCTCCCACCTATTGCTACCAGGACTCCAGGGCTAAGCAAGGATATTTGGTGTCTGGAGGCAATGTCGTATGTTTATGCTGCCATTTGCAAACACTGGCATCTTTGAGGTCTCTCCACAGACTGGTTCTTGGGCACATGGCCTCCTTCAGCATCCATGCCCTATGTACGGTTGTCTTTCTGTATCCTTGCCTTTCAGCTGTATGGTGTCACCGATGAAGGTCATGAGAACCTCAATGACCTGGCCCAGTACCAAGTCATGTTATCTAATTTAACTTGCATCTTAATTATTCCTGCCAAGTAATCCTGGTTATCTCCTTCCTGCCATATTTCCCCTAAAAGTGAACTCACTTGACTTGAATCCTTCCTACTGGCTTTAAGTCGGTGATGTTGATTGCTGGGGAGGTACACTTTACCCATGCCCAGTTTTTCTTTCTATGTGTGTGGGCTTTTCATTAGTAATGCTCTGACCTCATTCCAGGCCTTTATTTATTTTGGAGGAGGACTACTCATTTGGTTGGAGATTGGGGACCAGGACACCGCATGCTTGTCTGTCTCTTTATCTTGGTCATCTGGTAGGCTTAGCGTGCAGGCTAACTCTGCCTGTGGGAAGGGAGGCCTGCGATGGCTGGTGCTGCCTGTGGCTAAGTGGGTATCCCTAATTCTGGGTGACTAGTAGGCAAGAATGAAGCCACACCCTCCAGTACAACTTTTATTACTAATAAAACTGATATTTTTGTCTCTATCCTCCTGAAGTCTGCATCTGTCTCTGAATTGGCTTTCAAAGTCAGATCAGGAACAAGGGTGTCATCCACTGGCACATCAAAACTCCAACATTTAATGCCATCCCCTTCCTATTATCCAAGCAACCTTGAACCCTATGAATTTAGAAGATTAAGGTATTCAGACAGGATCATCCCCAAACGTCTTCCCCATCACTGTACATTTGCCATTCTACAACCTTCTCTACACTCAAGGAATCCTCCACTTCCTTCCTAAGACCGATCTCTCTTTCAATTCCTCTAGTTCCTATCTTGTCTTCTTCTAGGTAGGTCTCCATTACCAGTCACTTCTCTTTCTGGTCACATGGGAAAAGGATGCCAAATAAAAAGATTTCAAAGCCACAAATTGCTGATTTCCCATCAAGCCTGCAGGCAATCCAGGATGGAGCATGATGTCTCATGCCTGTAATCCCAGCACTCTGGGAGGCTAACGCAGGAGGACTGCTCGAGGCCAGGAGTTCCAGACCAGCCTGGGCAACACAGTGAGATCCTGTATCTACAAAATATACAAAAATTAGCTGGGTGTGGTGATGCATCCCTGTAGCCTCAGTCGCTCAGGAGGCTGAGACAGGAGACTCACTTGAGCCCAGGAATTTGAGGCTGTAGTGAGCTATGATCATCTCCCTATACTCCAGCCTAGGCAACAAAGCAGTACGCAGTCTCTAGAATTGAAAAAAAAAAAAAAAAAAACAAGACAAAACACTTTAATCTATATCCACAAA
Source organism: Mandrillus leucophaeus (assembly GCF_000951045.1). Lineage (NCBI taxonomy): Eukaryota > Metazoa > Chordata > Mammalia > Primates > Cercopithecidae > Mandrillus > Mandrillus leucophaeus. The sequence goes on from NW_012106820.1 coordinate 190,286, forward strand.
TCTGACAAGAAACCACTTAACCCAGAAAGTTTTGGGGTAATCAGAAAATGCTATTATAGGTTTAGCTCATCTGAGACCCATAGCTTCTTAAGTACAAGGCCAACTACATTTAAAATGTATAATTTATGAGTTGTATCCTGCATATTGTGAAATGTCAGACATTAATAAAATGTATGTAAATTGATGTAGACGATATAAAAAAAGTAAAGAAGAGGCAACGTACCCCACATATTTCAAAATCCTATAGTAATATATTTTATAACTTAATATTAAGTTTGGCGTTAAGCTTCCTTGAAGCCATGGAAAAAAGGAAAACATACTGGATAACATAATTCTCGTTGTTTGAGAAAGGAAGTTGGGTCTCAGACAAAATTTTGCCAGGAAAGATTCTTTCTAGCCCAATTGCTCTTGAAACTGTGAACCTGTGATAAGGGATGCTGAACCACAAAGAGAACAGTGTGCTCCATAGTGGATCTGCAGAGGACGCCGATAGCCTCAAAGCTCCCAATGATAAGGACTCATGTTGCCAAATATTCTCCTGGAGCAATGAGGACAGAACACATGGGTTGACGAGGTCTACTTTGGCCATGCTGCCAGAAGTTGACCAGACATGGTGGCCCATGCCCATAATCCCAGCACTTTGGAAGGCTGAGGCAGGAGGATAGCTTGAGCCCAGGAGTTTGAGACCAGCCTGGGCAACATAGTGAGACCCTGTCTCTACAAATAATAATAAAAAAGGAGTTGTCTATAAAATGTTGTTATCCCACCAGCCCTCATGGCTCTTTGATGTTATCCCTTTGAGCAAAAAGATGGTCCCAACATCAACACTTGTTATCCTTCCTGTGGCACAATCCTTTGGCTCTTGAGTCTGTTCCTATTTCCTTGTAGTAAAACCAGTGTCTTGAACCTGAAGGGAGCATAGTTGGTTTCCTTTTTGATATTCCAGGAGGGAACTCATTGAGGATGGGATAGAAATTTATATTCAAATCAGGAGAAAAGCTTTTAAGTCATTCATTCATTCAAAAAAATCTCGAGGCTGAGGCAGGATTGCTGAGGCCAGGAGTTTGAGACCAGCCTGGGCAACACAGTGAGACTTCCTCTCTACTAAAATTAAAAAAAAAAAAAAGAAAGAAAGAAAAATTAGCTGGGCATGGTGGCGCATAGATGTATTCCCAGCTACTTTGGAGGCTGATATGGAAGGCTCGCTTGAGCCCAGGAGGTTGGGGCTGTGGTGAGACCTGATTGTGCCACTGCACTGGGCACAGAGTGAGACCCTGTCAAAAAAAAAAAAAAAAAAAAAAAAAAAGGCTCGCTCCTACTATGTGGAGATGTGCAGGCTCTAGGTATATCATGGTGGACAAAAACCAGACGCGGCCCTGCCTTCAGGCAGCTTAAGGCCCGAGGGTCCTGACCTAGTCTAAGGTGTAAGGTGGTGAAGTCTGCCATAAGGAATTGGCATTTGGGCAGAGATCCAAGTAAGAGGAGCAGGGAAGGAGGGTGAGGTGCGTCAGACAGAGGGCACAGCCCATGCAGAGCCCCTGTAGCAGGAAGGAAGCAGTGCTTTGAGGAAATGAAAGAAGGCCGAGAAATGGAATACAGAGCATGAAGTCGAAGATAGTCCAGGGCAAAGCCAGAGAGAGGGCAGGGCCTTGCAGGCCTAAGGACAGTGGGGGCCGAGGAAATGAAAGAAGGCCGAGAAATGGAATACAGAGCATGAAGTCGAAGATAGTCCAGGGCAAAGCCAGAGAGAGGGCAGGGCCTTGCAGGCCTAAGGACAGTGGGGGCCACAGAGGGCTTTTCAGGAGAGCCAGTGCAGGAGGGAACAGGACCCCTTGAGAGCTGACAGTGTAACATGGATTGAAAGAGCAGAGATAAATATGGAGAGCTCAGGTAGGGGCAGCTACAGGAACGGAAGTGGAAAATGATGGAAGCCTGTACTAGGTGCGTTGGGGTAGGGATGGAAAAAATAAGTGAACCAGGATGTATTCATGAGGGGAAGTAAACAGAACTTGATGATTGTTAGTGAAGAAGAGGGAGGTACCACAATGATTTGCCAGTTTGCTAATTGAGCTTAATGGCGATGCCATTCACAGACACTAGAGTCCAAATTTGGGAGGAGAACTAAGACATCTAAGTGGGCATGCTTGGTAGGACTTGGGGTTAAATATCCTCCTGCAACCCAGTGTTGTGTCAATCAATGCTGAATCATATTGCAAATCTCATTGCAGGACTGAATGCTGGATCTTACAAACTGTTGAAACTTTATGATAAAAAAACATGGTTAAATTGTTAGCATTTTATAGGTAAATTTCAAAGCTTTAAGAAAGAACCTTGAATTTAGTTTCTGCAAAGAAGCACTAAAAGCACCCTGCGTGGAGGAGAATGATTAATGGGTACCCATCCAGTGTGAACATGTTTATAAAATTGAGTCACGAAAATCAGTAGCTCAGCTCTGAAAGCTACCAAGACAACAGGGAGACAAGGCATGGGCTGACATGCTCCTAACCAGACCCTGCAAACTGAATGGTGGTGGTGAAGACACCACCGAGAGAAGAGCAGGAAAATCATCAAATGGGAAATGGCGATGCAGAAAATAAAACTAATTTTATATAGAACGAATATTAAAGAAATAGCAGAAATGCCTGAGTACTTCAAGTTTGAGTTTTAAAGTAGTCACAGGTGCCCAAAATTAGGTACAAATAACTACTTTTATTTCCATCCTCCCACCTTATCCCTTGCTTCTCAGCTGGCCTGGCTAAGAGGGAAGGAAAACTCCCTTCTCCTCAAGCCTCCTCCTCTTTCTGTCTTGGGCATTCACCTGTGAGTCAGCCTAGACAAGGCCAAGGGAAACAGAGGGGCAAGAATGTGCTCCCATCACTCCTGGGATCTTAGCCGAGGGAAACAGGAAGCAGCATGTTTTCTCTGCCCTACACACTTTCATCCCTATTACGTGTGCACAGAGCCCCCAGAGAAAAATGCAATTTGGTAGTGACCTGATAACCACATTCTTGCTGCTTTGGTCCAAGAATGGTAAAAATCCAAGGAATGCCGGGGAAGGGAGAGGGGGAAGCAGAGCAAAACAAAACACAATCTCCACTGTAAATGACTGGTTAAAATTACATTCAAGTTAATGTCTAACTAAAAAGTGGAAATTTGACTATCTACATGGGGTGCCTTATCTTTCTCATGAAGAAATAATTTTTATACCTTGAAAGTTTAGCAATTACTATTAAAATATCAAAGAAACATTTCAAAGTTTTATTAAAAATTTACCTTGGTAAGGAAGAAAGGTGGTGCAGGTAACCCTAGAGTTTAGCTGGTTGGATTTGGTTGGGTCACAAGGTGACTGGGTCTAGGAGGGCACCAGGGCCAGGGACCCACAGTTGCCATCTCCCCTCCTGTGGGCTGGGGCAGAGTTCACTGGCCTGAACATGCGCCAGGGAGACCTACGGTGCATCTATGAATTCTGTTGTAATTGTTTGGGAACTGTCAGCTGCAATATCTTTTTGAAGTCCCACCCTGTTTTTATGGCTCTCAATGTGTCTATTAGGAAACTTTAATTCTGTGTACTCAAGGATAGAAAGCAGAGCTAGGCATGGCTCCTCTGAGCTCATCCTTCTGGCCACCTTGGCATTGAAACCCTTTCGAACAGTGTGTTATCAGTCACCAAGATCTTTAGCAAGCTGAAAATGCTTTTAGTACATGATAAAGGCTCTCAAAACTTACATGATAAAAAGTGCAGAAAGTGAAGGTCAATTGCTCCTGTCTACCCTTTGCCAGTTGCTCTTTCCCAGCTTAGGATAGAGCAATACTACGAAGTTTGGAAAATGTCACCATTTCTGTCCCTCCCGACCTGACTTCATTTACTCATTTATTGATTCACACATCCTGCATTCATTCACTCTGCATTTATTAAGCATTACCGCCGAGATTAGGCTGACCTTGCTGGGTACTGAGGATGTCAAGGTGTCTGAAAGACAGACCCTGCCCTAGTTTGGCGGCTCCCACCCTCATGGGGCCAGACACCTCACCCCCAACCCTGCACCCCACCCCTCCCAGTTCCCACTCTCAGGGGAGCCCCAGGAGGGAGCCTTTTCCTCTGCCCTGTGAGGCTGGGAAAGGTGTTGACAAGGTGCAGCAAGCAGTTAGGCAAGATGAGGAAGGCAGTCCCCTAGGGAGGACCACGCTCGCAAAGGGAAGTTAGGAGCAACAGCTGGGAGAAACATGGCTTTCTGTAGCTTCCATTAACCTTGCGGAAACCCCCCCACTTTGGGGTAGGGGATGAAGGTAGTCAAGAACTGTTAGGTTTTCTTTTGGCCAGGGATATTTGCAATAAATGTCATTCCCTTCTACATCCAATGCACAGTCATTACCTAGGAACTTTCTCACTATTTCGTGGGAACCCCGTTAAAACTTAAAGTTTAAATAAAACATGAGAACTCGGAGTGCATATTTAAATGAACTCTGGCATCCCTCATAGAGTGGGGCGCCCGAGTCTGCAAACCCTTGACCCGCGGGCCGGCTGTGGGGACGCCACACGTACCTCTCAGAAGTGACCCGGATGCGCTCGTCGCTGGACGACTGCTGCTCGTCCTCCTTCTCCCGGAAGTGCTCCTGCACACACTGCTCCTCGAACTCGTGCAGCCTCTTCAGCTCCTCGTCGCTAAGGAAGAGCTCTGTGTGAAGGGAGAAGTGTCGGCCACGTGAAAAACAAGAAGAATCAGTTTCGTGGCGTCAATGTGAATTTCACAGCCCCACTTTAATTAAACTCTCTTCTCTTGCCATTTCTAAGGCAGTTCGCCACTACTCCAATTGGTTTTTATCCAAAAAGGAGTTGTCATACGCCCCAACCCTGTATCAGTTGGAGCCAAACGGCCCGCTTTTAAACATTAAAAAAAAAAAAAAAAAATTACATTTACTGGGAAAGTAAAGGCAAGTAGTATTTCCCGGAAAACTTTTTGCACTTATTTTTATGAATAGAGTGAAACGTGTAGCATTATTTTCTCATTTGCTTTAGATGCAACAAATTAAGACGTTTTGAAAGGAGCATTCAATTTATTCAGAAATTTATAGAGTAGAGTTATTTTAGAGAATTAGCTCAACTTCTAAGCTCCATGAGCTGGCTTTCCTAATAGCAATTACTAACAAATTAACGAAACTAGAATAAAATGGATACAAAATGAGAAGCCTTTTGAAAAGAACAGCAGTTGGACTGAGTGTGGTGCTTTTCACACCAGCAAGTAGTTGAGTGAGATTTCTGTGAGGATGTCCAATTAGAACACTATTTTGAAATCAGCCCAACTTAGAAATGAAGAGCCCTGCACATACTCAATCCACGATCCCGTTCCTCCTGGTCCCCTTCTCTCTTTTTCTTGCAGCGGCCGCTGAGACGCATAATGATGATATAGATGTGGCTTAAAATGATCATCGGTGGGGGCAGGACTGGCCTGTCATGAAATGTCATAATCAGCTGATATCGCTGAAACTTCCACACCTGGTTGGATATTGATTTTACTTCAAAGAAGGTATTGCTTTAAAAAGAAGACATTTTTACAGTTAGTTATATTACTTTTTATAGTGATTTCCCAGAGCAGTCAGAGTTACTCACATTTAAATGAAAATACTCAATGAGATGGCCTTTTAGTGCTCTTTAGCACTGATTCCTTGATTATTCAGTCTTTTGCTTTATCCATCAATGTGGATTATCTGTGCTTAAGGACATTGTACTCATAAATAGCTAAGTTTAATAAATTGCTATGTACTGCTTTCTTGAAAAACCACACCACAATCTACTTGTATACTCAGGAAATTTAATTTCCTACATGTAGAGGTAAGAGCCATTTAACTAAACGTTTTCACATGTTTAAACTTTCAATTCAGTCTAACAAGTAGATGACTACTTTTTTTTTTTTTCCAACTGAATTAATTAGTTAATGTACTTATTTGATTGAAGGTTCGTTATTTTGGACGTGGGGTAGGTACAATCTTTGTCTTATTTTAGCTTCCAACAGGAAGCAGTAAGTGCATGATTTCATTGTCTACCAATACTGGGACCTTAGGAAAGCCAGTTACCTTCCCTGACCTTAGTTTTCTCATCTCTCAAGCCGGAAGTTTGGACCAGGTTTTCTCCAATGCCCTGTTCAATTCTAAGATTGCATATTTCTGTGAAGGATTTTTCCCTCTATATTTTTCATCTTAGAAGCTAAAATTTTTTTCAATATTTATTGAGCATGGTCAACATACTCAACACAACATGCCAAACAGGCAGGTTTTATAAGAATCTTGATTTAATCCTTTAAGCCATTTTTTTTTCTTAGGCCATTTTATCTTCTATTCTATAAATGATCAGAAAAAAATGCTTTACCTAATATTACAGTAATTGTAACAGCTTATGAAACTAATATTGCCTTTTGCACCTCTACTGATGAATGAAAAGCACGACTTGATCAAATCTTCTGTACCCCAGGAGACTTTCATCTAAGAAAATATTTTCATTAGATTAAAATACACACTAAAGTGTTAAAATACTAACCAAGATTAAATTTAAATGTATTTAAGTGTCAACTCTTGATTTATGAATACATTAAGACTGATTAAGTTTGAACAAAGAGACTGCAAAAATTGGATCTACTTAAAAACCCTAAATAAATTATCTGCAAATATATTAGTATCTTGGGAGAGTTCTGAGATTAGTATCTTGGGAGAGTTCTGAGTAATAAATAATAAGCATGTGCTCATCGGCTGTGACACGTACTTGAACACAGCAATCAGCAGGTTCACCAGCAGGATGTTGGCGACCAGTAGGTAGCACGCCATGAGTGCTGGCGTGAGCCAGGCACCGGGGATACAGGGAGGAAGCCGCTTGCCCTCCTCATCATATAGGTTCTCACCACAAGGAGCTGAAAGAAAAAAATTGTTTTGTGCTTGCTTTTTACATATAATGAAAAGGATAAATATCTCTTACATATGTTTTTCAATACCTATTTCTTTTTTAATATGATTTTTTCTTATTTCATAAGCAATATTTTTCCATGGGAAAAAATAAACTCATACAAAGAAAAAGGTCAGAAACTCATATCTGCACTCAGAGATAGTCATTCTTTGTTATATTTCTAAACATTTTCCCATTTCTTTATTGTGGCTTTCAGATACAAAAGTCTTCATTTTTAAGCAGATAAATGTATCTTTATGTTTTTTCCCTTTATTGTTATCCATTTGAAAGTCATTGTGGCTTCTAATTATTTAACATTAGCGTATGTTGTCTTCTGGTTGTTTTCTTGGTTTCATTGATACATTAAATTTGAAAATATTTTTGTTATGTCGTATGGGTTAGGGATTCCCTCTACTTCCCAAATTGTTTAATCAACTGTTTTGGTGCCGTGTTTGAAAAATAATCTTTTCCCCCTCTGCTCATTTGAAATGCAACTTTTTATCACAGGGGGTCTATTTCTCCTCTAAAAAAATTAGGGTGATCCCAACAGTGAATATATGGTTCTCTTTACTTGTTACTGGCAATTTAAAAAGTACTAGCACCAAAAAACAAGAGAAGTATTTGAAAACAGTTTAAGACTACTAGTAATCAGCTAAGGAAAAGGTAATTAAGAAACACATTCCATAGACTAGAATAATCAATTCCATGTAAACTTACGATTAATTTCCATGGCGTAGACTACATAACAATTGGAAAGCAGGATTTTTGTTTTGTTTTGTTTTGACAGGAGGGGAGGAAAGAAAATAATATGATGGTTGAGAGAAAAGTAAAACAAGTGACTTAACAACATAATTGTTTTGCTGTGAAGAAATACAAATATTTTAAGCTTGGGAATTATTGATTCACACTTAGAAACACTGATCTATTTAGAAGAATGACATACATTAATAATTCTAGAAAATATATATCATGGATATTTATTTTACCATATGTCATAAGCAAGAGCAAAAGCTCACTAGTTAAAAATACTGTGAAAAAGACATGTTACTGGCAGATCATCAGGTTAACCAATCACACATTCCCTATATTCCAACACAAACACCTCATAAGCACAAATAACTACAAAATTATTAGTTAAAAGATCAAGAATCAAAAACCTACATTTAATTATGTTACTGAGAATAGCACAGCCTAAAGTTCACCTGTTTATCTTCTCTCATAACCCAATTTAATGAAAAAAAAAAAAAGTCCAGCAATAAAAATACTACAGTTTATGCCTGGAATCCAGGGACTTTTAACATGTATGTATGTCTACCTAAACGAATATTCTTTTGAAACCAAATTAGATTTTTATGTTCTGGCTTACCAAGCTACTAACACACTTCAATAGTTGACTTTGCAATACTTGCAATAATGATATGGTCAGAATGACATTATAAAAGTTAGAAGCTACTGCATGAGCTGGTTATTGTCTAAACTAGAGGCAGTAGATATACACTGACAGCCCTACATTCTATATGAGAGGAAGATGATAGAAACTTTCTATTCCCAAAGAGCAGAACTCTGGAAGTAGCAACATGCTATTATAGCTGATGCTTTATGATAAATTACAACATGCAAATGAAAATGTTGGTCCTGAAATGGAAATGGGGCTAAAAGTGCCTCCTTCACTGGTGGAACATTTATTCAACTGTCCTGGTGAAATAGGTACAAGAACATTTGAGCTTTACATTCCTTCAATCCAGAAGACACCAGCTCAGCCTGCAGAGGAGCTGGGCCTACATTCCCCAGAAATCGGTGCAGGATCATAGCCCATTTCCTCTACTAACATCCAGATTATTTTTGATAATACAAAATAGCACTCTAGTAGTGAAGATGAAATGGGTAGCTATGTGGAAAATGGGCTCTGATGACTTGAAGAAGAGGATGGTGGGACGTACCAGTTACTCTGCCCTGTTCACTAGTTCATTCTACTGGAGAACACTACCAGCCTTATCCTGGGGTGGGGAGATACTGGGTTGAAGAAAAACTAGGCTATTGGCATTAGAACTGCATTCATGGGACAGGATGTCCATTAGGTCCAGTTCAAGGGAAGTGAGACTCTTTTGGAATTCTAGTGAATTATTTTTAGAATAAAAGAAATGACTGATGTCTGAAAATCCATGTTCCATAATTTGTTCTTATTTCTTTGTAAAATAATTTGATGCCTATGGTGGAGTGACAAATATTTTTTATTTCCAAATTAATACATGCTCTTCCATTAATTTGGAACTGATCATCTGCCTCAGAAGCAGGGAAGAGAATCTTACTATGAATTCTACTCTTACGGTCTATCTGGTCTGCAAACACCTCTCCATAGATCATCCAGTAGGGCATGTAGAAGATGTTTCGGGCCAGTTTCCAAGAAGGCTTCTCCTCTGGATGCAGAATGGCTTGACGGGCTACTCCAAAACTCATGAGCACGACCAGCATGATGACCACAAAGTACAGCATGTCGATCATCTGAGTAAGGAGAACATTTGTCTCTCACTGTCTTGGCTCATGGGCCAAGTTCACCCTGGCTCATTATATTGCTCTCTCCAATTAAGCACTTCACGAATTCTTAATCAGGATGAAGAAAGCCTCTTTCCCTTCCTTCCTTCCCATCCCTGGGAAGGCTTTTTCCTACTCCATGCAACGCTTTATGACTAGAATGTCTTCTAGAACATTGCTAGCCTCATCGGCTCTTCATCCTTCTTGCTTCTCCTCTGTTATTGCCCATAAACACATGTACCTTAGTAACTAAAACTGCAAATGGAGAAAGGGAAGAATTATGAGAAAAGATGGGAGTTTGTAAGGGATACTAAGGAGTAAGAGGAGGAGATACCTAAGGAAATAAAACAATAATGAATTGAGAGTGTAGACCAACATTTATTCATTCACTACACAAGTGCTGAGTGGTTACAGTGAGCAATGCCCTGGTTACTGTGGATACTAAACTGGTATAATTCCTAATTTTGAACATCCCTGGTTCAAGACGGAGGCCCTTGCTGGAGTTTACTAAAGCATACATCCCTTAGCTCAAAACCACTTGCCCTTAAAGAATCCTTCCTAAAGATAGGAGGCTTGCTTTCTTCTTGCACCAGTCCTAACACTGAGGCTCTTTTAGGTAATGTAAGGATGACCTGCTGGTTCATTTTCAGTTTCATATTCTCTGGCCTGTTCTGGAGTATAAGTCATCATGGTCTAATCACATGAACTTCCTGTATTCACTCCAGGCCAGAGTGAATGAGCTGAAGATCATCTGGAGTACAGGTTGGGAATTGGCCTTGGGCTCCCTTTGTCTCTGGCTTCTACCATATGTTAGGAGGTTATAAATCAGGCAGTTTTTTGTGGGTTTTTTTGGCCATATGTGCATTCTGAAGGGGATGTAGTCTCATAGAACATCAAATCCATGTCCCTGAAAATATGTTTCCAGCCATCAACAAGTAAATATTTTGAGACATCTATTTTGCTACTGAATTCCTATTGCATCAAAAATTGATGCTCTCTTATGTCCTGGGAAAGTGAATTAAGCTCTTATAAAAAAAGGAGGCTATTTTCTTTAATGTTGCTGTCAAAATAGGCTCATTAATAATAAATCAGAAGGAATAAAAAGCAAAAGTAATTAGTCATCCTACAGTTGAAATATGGTATGGAAGAAGGAAGACAGTATATATTGAGTACCTGATATATATTGAGAGATATATGTATGCATATTGTGTGTGTATACACACTATATATGTATATATGTTATTTATATATACACAGTAGGCCCTCAACTCATGTTTTTCTATTGGATTTTATTAAGTTATCAATACGTAGGAGAACTGTGTATCTTAAAGCAAAGAATATTTCCTTTAAAAGGCCAACTGCAAAAGAAAAACCAAATGAAATTGAAGGAAGCCATGCCCAAGGCCTGTTCTTATGCCCTAACCACAGCCAAAGTCTCTCTGGATACCCACAGGATGCCATTACTAACCATCTTTCCAATCATCATCACGTATGGCCCCAGATACTTGTTGACACCAAAGATGTCCAGGACACGGATGTACCAGAAGATGATATCCACACAGTAGATCACCCGGCCATAGCCCATGTAGGGCTGGTTCTGTAGGCGAAGAATTGCTCCAATCATGAATGTGGAAATGGCCACGAGATCTGTGATGTTCCAGTACTCCTGAAGCCAAACTTTGATTTTCTGGCTGAGTTTGCCTGGTTCTGACATGAGGATCTGAAAACAAATCCCAGAGAACAATAAACTGAGATGCCGTATTCGAAGTCTTGTCTTAGAATATTGGAATGATAAGACTCGTGGAACATTCCAGGGCATGTTCTGGCCCCTTTCCTACTCAAAACCTCTAAACACCCTTCTTCTCAGGCAGTGAGAGATATCTGGAAAGGGAAATTCCATGGGATCCTCCCTATTCTTAGATTCAGCATTTTACAAACTCAGGAAATGCCTTCTAAATTATGTCCTTCTGGCTGTAATTAAAGCAGCTGCATTTTGATTTCTTTTTTAATTATCTGGATACGTGCCTGTTACTCCACATTCCAGAGTCACACAGGACGAAAACTCTAGAGCACAGATGAGCCCCACGTGGCCCCACAGAGGGGCAGTCCACCCAGTGGAGATGGCAGAACGGGGCTAGGAAATGTTTTGATTTGACAAAATTCCTTTGCAACTTAGACATGAGAAATTAGGGGAAAGTTAGACCAGGTTTTCCCCTACTTGAGATATTATCCTTTCAAAATCACTGCTGCTTAAGGGGAGACTTCCACAGAATAAAATGGAAGATATTTAGCAAGCAACATGCGCAGGCATATGCAGAGCCTTCCCAATGGCACAGCTGTCTGTGGTGCCGCACTGGGTGGAGGGTTGCCATACCAGGTGGTACCCCTTCAGTTGCAGAGGTCTTGGGGATCTCTGTGGGTGGTTGGGGCAGGATGGGACAGTGGTTTTCTATCAGCCCACACAGAAGGGATTCACTAGTTTAACAACCCGTGCACACCAGCTGATGGCCGCCCTCTCTCTCCTATAACTGGGGGCAGGTTCCTGGAATAAAGAACAGTGTCTTGGTGTATGGTAGATCCTCAGCAAGGTCATGACAGCACAGTGATGGGAAAGCAGGCTGCTCAGGAAATCCCAGTTGCAGCACCTGCAGAATTTGAAGGAAGCCCCGCTAGAAAAGGAACAGTAGTAGAAGGTGGCATGTGTAATTTTGGATTCAATGCTCTTTTGGTTTTTCAGGCTCTAGTCCGATGCCATCAGATTCCCTCTACCTGGACTAGGTTAATAATGTTTTTCAGTTCAGTGAAAGGGTCAACAGTTATCGCAAAATAATAGTATTGGTTGTATATCAGTTGCAGAAAGGATATGAAATGGTGCTGTGGGCTTTTTCAGTTCAAGGTGCTTTTTTGCTTGGGTACATGCTTTCTCTTTATAAGCAAATTTAGTGAATTAAAACTTCTGAATGATACTGGAAAGGAAAGTACCTGGCCCGTCTTTCCTCTGCTGTCTGCAGAGATTGCCTACTGGGAGTTACATTTTCACTCGAGCCCTCTGGGATGACAAGAGTCGTTTGTGAGATGGTGTCTGTTCTTTGTCAACACTGAGTTGAAAATCCTGTTCCCTGTGTTTGCAGCAAATGCTCTAGGCCCCTCCCATATCCCCGGGAGCTTCCCCCAGGAGGGCTTGTCCACCCCACTTGCCGCGGGTGCTGCTGTTAGGCCCACGCCTGCACCCTTCTGGGAGGCTTGCTCTTGGACACTTGGAGCCATGTCTCTGGTGGGTCCCAATGACTAATTGAGGTGGGGCCCAAAGGTGAGACAGACGCCACAGTGTCCAGTTCACTCAGAGCCCCCTACAGGATTAGGCCAAGGACAGGGTCCACCTGAAGCCGCACCTCACTTAGCTCCTTTTCCTCCTCACTGGGAGCCCTCCCTTCATAAATCTCTTACACAACAGTCCAGAGATAAAAGAGATGATATTTTTCCTGCAACTTTGGGCTTTGGACCACACTGTGCAAGTGTCCCTTGTATCTCTCGCTTCTGGTCCCAAAAAACTAAGCCAAAATTTGTACCCAGTTGTGGTAATTTGGTTTATCTCAAGTCTCCAGCAGCATTTGCGGATGCTTTCGTATGCATTCAAACCTGTTTTCATTGTTAAATACCTTTATTTTGCCTCGTGTTTGAATTTCCAAGTTAAGTTCATTCAAGATGTATACATCTTAAATAAATGAATGGAATAAACTTGGAATTGTGAGTACAAAAAAAGTCCCACAGCATGTATAATTTGTTTTTCTGTTTTTGTTTTCGAGATGGACTGTCACTCTGTCTCTCAGGCTGGAGTGCAGTGGTGCCATCTCAGCTCATTGCAACCTCTGCCTCCCGAGTTCAAGTGATCCTCCCACCTCAGCCTCCTGAGTAGCCGAGATTACAGGCACCTGCCACACGACCGGCTAATTTTTGTATTTTTAGTTGAGTTGGGGTTTCACCATGTTGGCCAGGCTGGTTTTGAATTACTGATCTCAAGTGATCCTCCCACCTCAGCCTCTCTAGTAGCTGGGATTGTAGGCGTGCATCACCACACCTGGCTAATTTTTTTATTTTTAGTGGACGTGGTGTTTCACCATGTTGGACAGGCTGGTTTAGAATTCCTGACCTCAAGTGATCCACCTGCCTCGGCCTCCCAAAGTGCTGGGATTACAGGCATGAGCCACAGTGCCTGGCCCAACATGCATAGTTTGCATGAAATGTTTTTTCAGTAAGGAGCCATATTTGCATTTGCAGTCAGGGGTTAGTGGGCTGGGGCAGGCCTTTGGAGTAGCCACCTCTCGTATCTTCTCTAACGCCAGGCTCACGATGTAGGAGATCACGATCCATTCCTGGAGGGAGGGCCAGCCGTCCATCCGCACCAGGATGACATAGTTAAACAGCAGCAGGTAGCCCAAGTATGATATCTGAAAGAAAGACAAGCTGTTAGCTGTGTTTGGGGGAATAACATTGCAATCAAATTTTGACACCCATTTTCTTTCAGGTTGACACATCTAAAAGAATCTTTGTTTCCAACTGGACTGACTCACTGAGAGGAAACGTTCCCTGCACCTCACCAGTGAAGACAGAAGACGTGGAGGCAGGACAGGAGGCATTTTATACTTCAGCATGGCATGGGCCCTGACTTTTCATTTTCTACGTGGAGACGTATTTGTTGGTGCTGTCATCCTCACGGGGAAACTATGAAGTTGCAAACATTATGATAACGGGAAACCTAATAGTTTGCTGGAGTGTCTTCTACATTCCTGGAAATTGGAAAATGTTACTTACTCCTCCCTGCCTCACAAATTTCCTTCCTGATTCTTTCCACAACTGGGAAGTCAGATGAGAGGACATGCAGATGAGTTGCCCACCCAGACATGCGAGCTGACCCTAGGGTCCCTGCAGTTAGTGGTGGCATGTCCAGGATTTGCTGTGGCCGCAGCAGGGCCCCTATCTCTGTGGCAGGGAAAGAGGCAGAGCTGGAGGTGGGGGTGGGTGAGGCAAAAGCGGGGAGTTAAGGGGTTGGGGGAGGGCGTCTGAAGTGGGTCACCTGTCCCCGGCGGTTCACCTGTCCCCGGCGGATCACCTGTCCCCGGCGGTTCACCTGTCCCCGGCGGATCGCCTGTCCCCGGTGGTTCACCTGTCCCCGGCGGATTGCCTGTCCCCGGCGGATCGCCTGTCCCCGGTGGTTCACCTGTCCCCGGCGGTTCACCTGTCCCCGGCCCCTGGTGGTTCACCTGTCCCCGGTGGTTCACCTGTCCCCGGTGGTTCACCTGTCCCCGGTGGTTCACCTGTCCCCGGTGGATCACCTGTCCCCGGTGGTTCACCATCACGCCAAGAAAACTTCAGCTTCTGGGTCCCTCACTGGCACAGGCCCCTTTGGAAGGCTTGGGGGAGGGCTGCTAGAAGTTGAGTATTTGTAATTGGGCAGTTTTTTTTTTCCAAGATCCCACCTCCCAATCCTATACATTTTACCAGGAGACAGGCAGGCCCCCCCCAGATCCACTACCCACTTCTCTAAGAAAGATTAGAGCCAGGTTCTCAGACTTTGGGCTGCAACCTAATCCCTGGGAAGCTGTACAGTGTGTGTTGACTCTACCCGGTTCAGAGGGTCTGGGGCGAGGCCCAAGGCTGAGAGGCTTCGATGGCTTCCTGGCCCTATCCCTGGCAGCAGCCTCTATGGCTGGGCTCTCCTGTAGGCTGGGTGCACCTCAGGCCCTCAGATGGTTCTGACCAGAATTGATGGGCAGCAGTGACTTCGACTGTATCATCAATCATGGCTGCCACAAGGTTGGGTGTCCAGACCCACAGCCAACCCTTGAGGTGGGCCCCCACACAGAGCTTTGCTCTGCCCCTAGTCCACCCTCATTCATCGCCCAGACCATGGCTAGGGACCCAGCTCATGTCCCATGCCCTGTTCCCACCTCATCACCAGTGCAACCACAGCCCCGAGACCTGCCTGGCGTGGGCTGCGGCTTGATGCTTGGGGTTTCATGAGAAGTCTCTTTCCTCCCGACTGACATGGTTGCACAAGCCACAGCATGCCTGGCCACCCCCGCTGGTACTTCCTGCAGCTCGGCCATTTCCCCCAGAGGCGCTCTGATCTGCCCTCCTGCCTCCTCTCCTCCTCTTGTTAGCAGAGAGCCACACTCTAGGAGCTGTGTAGACCCGGGCCTCAGAGGGGGATGGAGGATGGCTTGCCGGCCAAGCTGGTCAATTTGGTGAGCACTTCAGAACGAGAGGCCTGGATTTGTTTCCCTATTCCAAGAGTTTACTATCTGGATTTAGCCATGCCCTTGTAATGACCCCACCAATTTCATGAAAAATGCAATCTGTGAATTTGCTCTTTAACTCACTAGTCATCTCTGTTCATTTAAAAATAAAATTATAGTTCCCTAAGTTTGTATTGCTAAAGGCATCAAAAGAGTTCATCGTAAGCAAACAGCATGTGACTGTTTTGCCTTATGAGATGGTGTATTTTGGACTAGGATGGCCATATATCAATATATCACATATATCAATATATGACAGGATATCAAGATCCAATGTTAGCCAGAGATCTCAATTAGTCCCAGTTTTGTTTTCATAATTCATTTTAATTCAGTGAATTTTTAGAAACTTTTTTAAACCCTTGAAATTTTTCTTGATTCCAACATATCAAAGCATTCAAAACATGCCGAATGTCAAATGTTTAAAAGAAGGCCTTACTGTGTAAAACCAGAACTTGACAATGGGCGCGTTATAAAATTCACAGATCTTTGTTCCGATGGGAATACTTCTCTGTTTTTTGTGCTCATTCTCCTCGTCCCCCTTTCTTGAGCCAGCATCTGCATTCGCGTCCTGGAAAACAGAGCACAGCACATGACAGGCAGGTGGTTAAATGAGAAATGCAAGGCACTCCAGCACACAGGCACCATTAAAAAAAACAATTCCAAAAATGCTCTTAACCAGTGAGATTTCTCAATCCATAGTACAAGAAATCTCAACAATTTTTAAAACGAGATCACACTGATGCTCTTAGGGTCAAGTGTGTCACTGACCGTATTCTCCTCTTCCTTTTCTTTGCCATCCTCGTTTTCCTTGGATGTTTGATACGAGAAATCATCATATGTGCGAAATTCCAAAAACAAGATGGTGGGGGGAAGAAGAATCCCCATGATAACCTAGGGACATAAATCGATTTTTTAAGCTGTGGCAATTCTAGAAAAATTTCCCAGCATAGTTAAAATTTTTAAATTATGACCTTCAACATTATTCAATAACCTAGGAGCCCTGGAATGTTTGTCCCTGGTCTGATGTTCTGTGACATGTGCTTGGTACGTTGGTAGAATTGCAGGCAGTAAAAAAATTTAAGAACATACACTAAATTTTTTAAATGAATGGCAAGCAGCACTATTGGTGGTCCTAACTTTAAAAAGAAAAGTCCTGGCTAGCATGGTGGCTCACACCTGTAATCTCAGTACTTTGGGAGGCCAAGGTTGGTGGCTCATATGAGGCCAGGAGTTGAGACCAGCCTGGCCAACATAATGAAACCCCATCTCTACTAAAATACAAAAATTAACTGGGCATGGTGGTGCACGTCTGTAATACCAGCTACTTGGGAGGCTGAGGCACAAGAATCACTTGAACCCAGGAGGCAGAACTTGCAATGAGCTGAGATTGTGCCACTGCACTCTAGCCTGGGTGACACAGCAAGACTCTGTCTCAAAAAAAAAAAAAAAAAAAAAAAGTCCTTACATGAAATTTCAAGGAAGGCAAATCTTTACATTAAAATATAATATAAATAAAATATAATACCTCTAGTAAGTAGGCCAAAAGTATTTTATACAGAACTACCTTTGATATAAATGAGATTATGTGAACTAAGAGTTGCAAGGCTAATGTGACTCACAAAAGAAGGACTAACATGGGCTCAGCCTAGACAACAAAAGGATGCCCGGATGCCCAGGCTCATAGACAGAAAACATGCTTTTATTTATTTATTTATTTATTTATTTATTTATTTATTTATTTTGAGACAAGGTCTTGCTTGGTTGCCTGGGTTGGAGTGCAGTGGCACAATCATGGCTAGCTGCATTCTCAATCTTCTGGGCTCAAGTGATTTTCCCATCTCAGTCTCCTGAGTAGCTGGGACTACAGGTATACACCACCATACCTGGCTATTTTTTTTTTTTTTTGAGACAGAGTCTCGTTCTGTTGCCCAGACTGGAGTGTAGTGGCGCGATCTCGGCTCACTGCAAGCTCTGCCTCCCGGATTCACACCATTCTCCTGTCTCAGCCTCCCGAGTAGCTGGGACTACAGGTACCTGCCACCACACCTGGCTAATTTTTTGTAGTTTTAGTAGAGATGGGGTTTCACTGTGTTAGCCAGGATGGTCTCGATCTCCTGACCTCATGATCTGCCCACCTCTGCCTCAGAAAATGCTGGGATTACAGGCGTGAGCCATCACAACCGGCCTACCTGGCTAATTAAAAAAAAAATTTTTTTTTTATAGAGATGGGGTTTCACTATGTTGCCCAGGCTAGCCCTGTACTCCTGGGCTCCAGTGATCCTCCTGCCTTGGCCTCCCAAAGTGTTTGGATTACAGGCGTGAGCCCCCACGCCCAGCTGCACTTCCCTTTTTGTCAGTGCTTTTCCACACTCTACCAATGGTTCAAGATCGTTTTAAACTTTAGTTTGAATCATAACTGAACTTTAACTTTTGTGTGCACTTCATTGTTTTTCCTGAAATGTATGAATTCGCCTTCTATTTTCTTGTTAAGGATTATAAACTGTTTTGCTTCCTTAACCTGTATTCCTGACACTTGGGGGCTTCTTAGTCATTCTGTCTATTTATCGGAGTTATTTCTATTCTCCTTGAGTACTTCCTTTCTGGACCCCACAACTCCTTGGCCTCTTTTAATCTGACCGCCTTTCTCTCGGCTGCACAGCTTTTGAATGGCAATTTATAAAACTTGGGGCCTGTTTCTTACACTCCACACCACGTTTTTACATTGTAATTTTTACCTTTTTTTGTTTTTTTGCTTGGACTACCTGCTAAACTAATTCTTCTGAATGGGAGGTTGAAGGTGTATAGTTTGAGTCTTTGCCTGTCTTAAACAGATGTTCTTTTCTCATGCTTTTGAATAGTTGACCAACATTCCAGGCTCCAAATGCTTTCCCCTCAGAACTGTGAGGCCTTCCTCCACTGCTGCCTTCTGGGTTTCAGTGTTATTGATGAAAAGTCTGATGCCAATTCGATGTTCATCCCCATGTAGGTGATCCACCTTAGTTTCCTCAAAACCTTGAAGAGCTCTTTATTCTTGGGATTCTGAAAACTGTTTATTAATATCCTAAGTTACATATAACATCAGCTTAGCATATGATATAGAATTAGACAGACATAACGGTCATATTTCTAAGAAACAAAGTGCCCTCTATTTGTCAGAACCATACTACACAGTATAACTTGTACAGCCTTTTCTTTATCCTCATGGAGATCTCTAAAATAGATATAATACTGCCATTAGATCGCCAGGTTATCTGCAGATTAGAATCCCTTCTCAAGATAAGCTAGTAGTTAACAGCAGCAAACCCCAGAGCTAGGGTTTGATTGCAATATAATTTTTCCCCCACTATGTCTTTTTCAAACCCTTTCATAGCTTCATATTGTCTCGTAATTTTCTCCCATGTCATGAAAACATCGCTAGTAAAATAATATACAATTTCAGAGTTATAAGGGAATCTAGAAATAGAGTTCCAGTCCCTGCTTTAATGGTGGGTAGATGACCCAACCAGGGTGCGTGTGCATGCTGAGTTATGGGGGAGGCTCCATTAGGAGACTCTGACTGTGGCGGGGGTTTGTGCAGCCTGATGGGCTGGTCAGGCAGGGCCGAGTTAGACCACCTGAGTGTGGGTCCTGATCCCGTGCTGACCAGCTAAGATCCCAGGCGTGTCATTTCATCTTAAAGCTTCAGGTTCCTCATCTATAAGACAATGATTGTCATGACGTCTCCCTCAGGAGGTTGCTCAAAGGAATAAATGAAATAAGCCACAGAAAATGCTCAGCTCAGCCTGGCAGAGAGCTGCTTGTCACTGTCACCCCGGCCCGCCTCGCAATGCGTTGCACGCACCTTCAGGCCGGGGTTCTTCCGCATCCGCAGCCTTCCCATCCACATGTCGGTCAGCAGCATCTGGCTGCAGGTGTGAGCGATGAAGTCCCGGTGTTTGGCTGCCACGGCCAGTTTGAGGCAGGTCGAGTTGCTCCAGTTTTTCAGCTCGTAGGTCAGGAGTTTCATGGCGATCTGCTCGTCGTGCTTATAGGACTGATCTAATAACTCCAAAGCAAGCTGGCCGAAGTCTCTGGGGGAAAAAAGAAGGGACCAGGGTGAAGCCACAGTGGCCACAAGCTCTTTCTTAGGCGTATCCACAAGGACTTACGGAGCCAAGGGACACAGAATCCTTCACTGGAGGGGCTTTGAGGTTCTCTGCAAGCAAGAAGCTCCAGGGATGTGTCCCCAAAGGGGGATGGCCAGGGACAGTGGCTGGGAGCTCAGTCAGGAGGGGGGCTGACTGCTTCTGCTGCAAGTGGAGATGTAGGTTGAGACCACATCTGTCCCTCAGGCCCCAGGGACATGGAGATGAGAAAACAGAGTCCATTCCCTCAAGTTGTGCACAAATCAGGGAGGCAGACAGAAAAGACAGCAAAAGTGACTTCAAATGCAGCACCTGTGGAGTTGGAGGCCACAGTAGTGGGGCTGCTGGTGGTGGTAGTTGGGGGAGGTGGACACTGGAAGGGGTCACAGGAGGGCTGGTGGGTGC
Organism: Mandrillus leucophaeus; assembly: GCF_000951045.1. NCBI lineage: Eukaryota > Metazoa > Chordata > Mammalia > Primates > Cercopithecidae > Mandrillus > Mandrillus leucophaeus. The sequence goes on from NW_012106820.1 coordinate 210,574, forward strand.
CGGCTAGGTTCTTAGTTGATCTGGGTGCCGGTGGTGCTGGCATATCCCACCTGTGGACTGTCACCAGCTGGACATTTCAGATGCATGCCTTTCTCTGCACGTGTAACACTTCACCATCACAGTGACTACAGAGAAGCCAACATTCTCAGTGCTATGACAGAGATAAGGCATAGTTGTTATATGGCCCAGGCCAGAGGGCGCCTAATGACTGATGGGGGCAGTGATAGAAGTTGGGGGTCATGGAGAAGGTGGCACAAGCTGAATTTTGAGCATAAAGTTTACTGCCTTCCCCACATGACCCAGATTCAAATATTTGGCAATAACCATACACGTTCTGAGTTCCTTCAATTTTTTATAACAGAATGTGGTTAAGACACGGTCCCAAAGTGATCGCCCTTCTCTGCTTTTGTTTCTCCATTGTAAAGAAGATTTTATTCCAGTAACGAGAAGGATGAGGAAGGCAGAATCACGTGTGGGAGAATGGCCTTCTCTGTCCCTGAAGAGGAATGCTATCAGCAGCACCTCTCAGCCCTCCTGCAGGCTGCAGAGTGACCACGTGTCACCATGTGGGGACTCTAGGAAGCAAAGGTTGGCATCAAAAAACCCATGGGGTAGGTGGACATGGCCCCATTATTAGGGAGTCTTGAATTTCTGACGTTTAGAAATCAGCTAGTAATTTTAGAAATCATCGGGTCCAAAATAAAAGTGGTGAACTTCAGAAAACAAAGGTGTTAGATGTTGGCCACGCTGCCTGTGCTCTCCTCAAGTTTAGGTCCCTGTAAAGTTGTGCTGGGACCTCTGGTTTCCAGTGTGGCATGGAAGGAACTTGGAAGTCGCCAGTCCATCCTAACAAGTAACAAACTAAACAAGCCGAACATTGAATCTTTTCAGCTCCACCAGAGAAGGGAGGACATAGGGCAAACTGCTGTCCCCCAAATTGGAGAGACAGGCGGATACCAAAAACCACAACTTACTGGAGTAGAAACCTCTGCAGGAACCAGTGCAGAGTTAGGAAAATGTGAACTGTGATTGAGGAATTGCTGGAGGCTCAGTGAGGAAAGTCTGTGAGTAAAAAATTCCAGGGGGACCCAGTCATGCGGGGGACACCCATGCTTTTGTGACCTCTATCTCAGGAGCTCAACCAGGTTCTCACAGTGAATATGGGAGAAAAATCCCCTTCTCTTTCCAGCAGGGGAAAAGAAACCATTTTGAAATTACCAGAACATTCTCTTAATAGTCTGCCATCAGGAGAACTGATTTTGCCAGAGCCTCACCTGCTGGTTTGATCAGAGCCTGACTGACCCAGGGGAAGCACGCCCAACTCCAGCCCCCTCTAGCCATCCTGTCCCACCTAAGCACCTAAGCACGGAGGAAAATCAGAAACACCTGTGAAGGTCACAGTCCAGGGCACAGGCTCATTAACGTTGTATTCCTTGTTAGTGTGTGTTTCCTTATGGAAATTAATTTCATCATCTTTGCATTAAAATTGTGTTTCAAGGAAAGGAAGAAAATTGTGTTTCAATTTTGATGCAAAGAGAAGGCAGTACACGAAAACAATGACAGTCCAAAAACACCTCCGAGAGACAGAAAGAAAAATGCCAATATGACAAAGTGATTTGTGAACAACCTTTAACCACCATTGTCCTTAAGTGAGAAGTACATCGGCCACCCCTCCCTGCAGAGACAAGTACTCAGGATGGTCGTCTCTCCTGGCCTTTAAATCCCCACTAGACACTAACTTGGAATTGTTATCCAAGTCCTGGGAGATGTCATCCACCAGATCACTCTCGGAGGACTCGTGGGCCATGGCCTTGTAGAGCTTGCAGGCCACCAGGGCCTTGGCCATGCTCTCCTCCCCTCGCTGCCAGAGGAACACCGCCATTTTCTGGCGTTTCATCAGCACGGCCCACACCATCAGCTCGTGGAAGGGGTACTGGAACCGACTCACGGCAGGGTCATCCACATCGATGTCGATCTCTTCCTCCTTTTTCTTCTTTTTCTTTTTCTTCCCTTTAGCTGGAGGCTCATCATCCTGAGGGGAGAAACATGGATTTCATGGTTTTGCCAGAAAAGCATGCAACAAAGAGTTCCAGAACTCCTGGCGAAAGGGAAACCTTTCTGTCAGAATAATAAAGAGACTTCTGAAGTACATCTTACATTTCCACTCTGCATATGAATTCTTTTGAAAAGATGCACAAGTTTATTATGATAAGTAAACTGTCTAAAACCAAATGAACTGAGAAGGCATACTACTGGCACCCCTGGGTCAGCAGTTTTACTTAGAAGCCTTTAACTGAGGAGATCCTGCAAAACTAAAACAAGCAAGCACAACGTCCCCCCAAAACTAAACACAAATAACATCATGGAAGAGGGAAGGTCCACAGTTTGTTTCCTCAGGGAAGTCTTCCAATGTAGCAAAAATAACACTCGTTTGCCAGACGTAGCTGAACCAGAAATTAATAGGAAACATGCAAAAGGGGCTAGAGAAAAAAAATGTTTTAGGTTTCCCTCCAGTGTTTTAAGAAAGCAAATATTCTACTTTGAATGAGCACTGTCCTTTTCCCCTTATGGTGCAAAAGGGAAGGCCAACACTTCCCATTTCCTAAAGGGGTTATGATAACTGTTCTGCAAATGGATCAGGATTCATGAGAAAGGCAGATCGTGGTTGGGAAAACTGGCATGAAATATGTGGGGCTCAGACTATTCCAGGCTAATACTTTAGTATTCAATGGAATCACAGAAACAGATGTTTGTTCTTTTGCAAACAGCATTCCCATCAATTATCTTCTTTTATTCTTACAAGGACTGAGAGGTTGTGAATTCCTTCCATTCCCTCAGATTAGGAAGTTGTGGCTCCGTCTGAATAACTCAGCCACATTCACACAGTTGGAGTGGTCTGGAGCATGGGGGGTTATGGGGGCCACCTGACTCTCCAATTCCGATCTCAAGTTGTTCACGACTGACTCAGTTTTTATAATATCATAACAAGCTGTGATAACATTTTCATGGAAACTATAGTTTCTTGACTCCAATTTAAATATCTTTATTCTGATTTTCTAATTTTGTCACAGAGAAGCTACAGTCGCCGTGATATAGGAAAGGTTGGCCTACACAGGTTAAAAATGAACAGTGTAGAAATGTTAAGATAAACATAGATTTATTTTCAAGAATATATAAGATAAAATAGAAATTAACTAATGACTAATGAAATGTTATAAAACAGAAGTCCTTTTAAGCCTACCTTTCAATAACATATAATATTATTAAAATATTAATTGCACGTAAATTCTCTTTAAAAACTGCCAGAGAGAGAATATGAGAAACAAAGAGTTAATTTTCCTAAAATGCAAAGGCCTTCCACAAATCAATGAGGAAAAGGCAAAGAAACCAATAAAATAACAAAGGATCTGAGCTGGGAGTATAAGAAGAAATTGACATATTACAATCAGTAAATAAGTAAGTAACACACCTTACTTAGCAATGAATTTGAAAAAAAAATTACACGGAATTTCTATACAAGGAATAAAATTTGAAATTAATTATAGTAGTATAACAACAATAAAAGTCTGTATCTGGGAAATTTGAAATACACTTCTAAATAACTCTTGGATTGAAAAGGAAATAATAAATGCCTTAGAAAAAATGACAATGAAAGTTCTGCTTATCCAAACCTGTAGAATATCATGAAACAATGCTCAGAACAATTTATACCTTTAATGCATTTATAGGAATACAGATGGAAAATGAGTGAATTTTCCTTTCAAACTGAGTTAGCACAAACAAACAATAACAGTAGGGGAAGTATATGGAAGAAACGAATACAAATAAAAGCAGACATTAATAAAATAGAAACAGAAAAAGAAAGTTGCTTGATAAAGCAAAAATACCAATAAAATAAGTAGCAAAGAAAGCTTAAGAAAAAAAGAGAGGAGATATAAATTTTGTTAAAAAATGGCACAAGAGGCTGGGCGGGTGGCTGTTGCCTGTAATCCCAGTACTTTGGGAGGCCAAGATGGGTGGATCACCTGAGATCAGGAGTTTGAGACCAGCCTGACCAATATGGTAAAGCCCTATCTCTACTAAAAATACAAAAATTATCCTGGTGTGGTGGCATGCACCTGCAGTCCCAGCTACTCGGGAGGCTGAGACAGGAGAAGTGCTTGAACCCAGGAGGCTAAGGTTGCTTGAACCCGGGAGGTTAATGAGCCAAGATTGTGCCATTCCACTCCAGCCTGGATAACAGAGTGAGACCCCCTACTCAAAAAAAAAAAAAAAAAAAAATTGGCACAAGAAATGACACATAACTGAAGATACTGAGGAGACTGAAAAAAACTAGAATACTATGTAAAAGTTTATTCCAGGGAACTTGAAAGTCTAGATGAAATAAATCATTTTAGGAAACTATAAATGACCAAAATTGACTCTAGAAAATAAAAAGTCTGAATGCACTTATATGTATAATAGCTATTATGAAGTAGTGAAAGACACACTTCTAAGAAATAGGACTGGACCCGGAAATTTTACAGGTGAGTCCACCAAACCTTCATGGAACAAATAAACCCTGACATGGAGAATCTGAGAGAACAGAAGACCACAGAAAGCTCATAACCCTTCCAGGAGCACCGTGTTAAAGCTCAGTCTTACCTGTCAACACAGAATGAAAACCGTCTACACTGAATCCATGAAGAATCGGGATGCTATTTAGCTCATAAATTTATTTGAAAAGAATGTTTCCAAGAGTCAATCCTAATATTCCACAATATGGCATTTCTTCCATTCATTTAAATATTTTTAGGTCTGGGACATTGTTCTTAAGGTTGCTAGTAAAGGTAATTTCTGGTACTTTTGTCCTATTGTGAGGGAACTTTAGTTGATTTTCCTGGATTTTCTAACTCCCCCCAAATGTTTTTGCTGATAAAAGTTTCTCCCTTTCTTGGGTATTCTTTTTTTTAGCATTTATTTTTCCTTGTTCAATTTCCAGAACACTTTTGGAGACCAGTGGGGATAATGATGCTGACAATATTGGGCATGCTTGTCTTGTTCTTGATTTTCATGGACATGACTTCAGGGCTGCACTGCTCATCATACATTTCCCTTGCTCTAAGATATACATGTATTTTAATCATACCAAGAAAGCATTTTATCATTCTATTGTGAGAAAACTATATATTTTTTAACTAAGTAAGGAGTATGTTTTACATGTGTTTCACATTCATCAGCACCTACTGAGAAATGGTCATGTCATACTTTTCTTCTGTGACTTATCGATATGATGCAATATATTAAAGACCAGCATTGCATTATATTTGCATTCTTGGAGGACTCTAATTGCTTGTTTAGGACTTTGAAAATAGTGTATTGAATTCTTTTTGGTGTTATTTACGGTTTTTTACATATATACGTGGTGTTATTCTGTAGTTTTTTTTTTTGTTTGCTTAATCTTTGCTTTTGAAACTGTGGTTTTGTTAGTTCTAGAAATGAATTGTGCAGCTTTTACCCCCATTAAAGAAAATGTATATATGGTCCTTTTATATAAGACATCTAGGTAAATTTTGGTGAGTAGTATCATATATTTGCAAATACAGAACTTAAAGGGCTATGTCTATTTGACCAAGATATTACAAAACTTTTGAAAACAAATTCTACTTACTTCCATTCCCAGAAGTTTAAGAGCTTTAGGCTGCATGGTGAAAGAGGAAGAAAAAAGTCAATTTACTCAGATAACTAATGTTAGTAGTACATTAGCAGTATTGTTGCTAGTGGACATAGGAATTGATTAAAAAGCACTTTGTATCATTAACAATTAATGATAATGTCCAAGGAAAAGAAGTGCTTTAATATGGAAACTCTTCTTCTGTCAGCAGAAGTTAATTGAGAAGAAAGCTCGGCAGACACATGGCCCTTATTCCAGGTAGAAGCAGAGAAGTTCCCTAACAGACATCAAAGAGCTGTGGGGCTGTAAAGGGAGCGTGAAGAGAGGGCATCATGAAAGATCGGACATTTGAGTAGAACTTTTGATAAGGGTGGGAAAGGCACTGATAGCGGGGAAAGACGTGGCAGGCACACATCTTTGATTTGATCACAGGATTGGATTTTGGTGCAGGTACATGGTCTCCCATGTGGGTGAGGGCAGCTGGCGGAGGGCCTTGGTTACTGTGATAATGAGTTTGGCTACAATTCTCCAGGCAGTGAGGAGCTCTGGGAGGTTTGAAGCAGGGAATGCAGGCATGTCCCTTCCTTTGGAAGATTATGGCAGGAACAGTGGAGGGATGGTAGAATAGGCTGGAGCGGGCAGACAGGAGGAAGTCTGCTGTGGACAGAGAAGGAGGGCAGATGCACTGGGTGGGCAGGGCGGCCCGTGCTCAAGGCAGCTGGGGAATGCTGTGACTCAGGCCTGAGAGCCGTGTAGGAGGCAGGACCACTGTGCCGGGGACAGGGCGAACGGCTTGGCTCTGAACCGGCCAAGCTGCTGAAAAGCAAGCAAGGAATCAGATGGCACTCGCAAACCACAGAACACTACACAAACACAGAGTTCTACCCTTTTTGGTCCAAACAAGTTGTTGTAAAGAGTCCGAAAGTTTTTCCGGGTGTAGTTGCAGCGGTAGGCTCCTCCCATGAGGTACTCCAGCACAAGCCCGATGTCTATTAGGCTGATGTGGTAATCCGGTGGAAGGTTGCTCTGTAAGAGAAATCTGGTCTTAGGCCCTGTGAGGATGCGTTCACAGTGTGGACTTCATCACACGTCTTGGGGGTAAGTGGCCATCCTGGCCCCCACTTGGGAGTTCATGTAATAGGTGGGTGGGTGGGGGATTAAACAATATTCAGGCTGGGGAAAGCCTCTATCCCTTGATAATAAGGTGGCAGAAAGGGCCAAGAACAGCGGCTGCAATCAACAGGACACAGAATGACTTGAGGAACCTCCTGCCGGTGCTTCTGGAAAGAACCACAGGCAGTGGGTGAGAGATCTCAAAAGAGGGACAGAACGAAAGGCTGCATGGACAGTCGGCGGTGCTCAGGTCAGCGGCCGGCTACCCCCTTCCCCACCCCACCCAGTGACTGCCCTGGCCTTGCGCTGGCATCAACTTGTAATCCAGCTGTCACTGAGAGTGTCCCTACCATGGATTCGGATGAACGTGCAACTTAAAAAAGATTATCCTTTCCTTTCTTAGTTTTAAATAGACTCTTTATGAAAGAAGGAATTCAATATCTCCTGTGCCTGAAATAATAATACATTTTGAAAATTTAAAACTTGCTCTTAAGAAATCTTTTTGTGAAAGATGCCAATAGGTAAGAATTATAAAACAGTAGACTGACCTTTTTCACATCCCTCACCAGCAGATGAAGTGTGTTTGGTGGACCCAGTCTCTGAAAGAGAAGCATTCATGTGTGTGAAATATTTTTCTTGACCAGGTGCAGTGGCTCACGCCTGTAGTCCCAGCACTTTGGGAGGCCAAGGCGGGTGGATCACTTGAGGTCACGAGTTTGAGACCAGCCTGGCCAACGTGGTGAAACCCCATCTCCACTAAAAATACAAAAATTAGCTGGGCGTGGCGCCTGTAACCCCAGCTACTAAGGAGGCTGAGGTGGGAGGATCACTTGAACTCGGGAGGCAGAGGTTGCAGTGAGCTAAGATTGCACCACTATACTCCAGCCTAGGTGATAGAGTGAGACCTCATCTAAGAATAAATAAATAAATAAATACGTTTTTTTCTTGAACTCTTCGAGTAAAATCCTGCCCTACTCTATATAATTAATGAAATGTGAGAGCTGGAGTGTAACCCACACCAGCCTTTTTCTTTTACAAAACAGAACTGGTCATGGTTAAAAAGTATCCAACACATTTCAAAAGTTGCGAAATATTTTCTGTTGCATTTTTTTAAAGAGTATCTTAAGGTACACAACATAGTGTTAATAATTCACCAAGTTGGCCAGGATCAGTGGCTCACACTTATTATCCCAGCACTTTGGGAGGCTGAGGGAGGTGGATCACTTGAGGCTAGGAGTTCGAGACCAACCTGGGCAACATGTTGAAACCCTGTCTCTACAAAAATTACAAAAATTAGCTGGGTGTGGTGGTGTGCACCTGTAGTCCCAGATACTCAGGAGGCTGGGGTGGGAGGATGGCTTGAGCCTAGGAGGTTGAGGCTGCAGTGAGCTGAGATCATGTCACTGCACCCCAGCCTGGGAAACAAGAGAGACCCTGTCTCAGAACAAAAAAAAAAAAAAAAAAAAAAAGAAAAGAAAATCGCCAAGGTTTAGCAAGCAGCTGCTGAGGACCATTTCTGCTACTTATAATCTTACAATAGGGAAGCAAACATAAATTCTCAAAACTGATATTGTAATAATATAAGCCAAGGGAATTTCACTCAAACCCTTCTAGCAGAGCTCCTGGGTGTGAAACTTAGCTCTATGTTTTGCCCCCAAAACCTCATCAAATGCGAGGGTTCCAAGGAACAATTGACTTCGCACCCTTGGTGACATTTCACTCTGCTAATGGCTTGGGGAGCTAGATTCCCTCTTTGTAGCAACAAGTACTCAGACACCAGCCTCAAATGCAGGACAAGAGTTAATACTGCCCGAGAAAGGAGTGACTGTCGAAGCATGGCAGGAGGTAGTGAGAATGTGAACACAGGCTGTGGCCAGCAGCAGGTGAGAAGTAGCCGCCTGACATTAAATATGGACCTCCCAGATGAAGGAGGTCAGATGAGCACATTTATGCACAACATGCACCAGTGACAAACACATTCGGGTGGCTGCCTCCCCCTTCCCTCCCTTTTTCTAGAGCACTCACTGTGTTATACAGCTCCTCCAGCCTCGGAATGGTCAGAAAGTGTTGCATGTTCACTCCGTTTTCAATCAGGAGCTTCACAAAGTCGACACGATCTAAGACTAAAGCATCCAGCATTGCTTGCTCCAAAGCATTCACCTGCAGGGACCAAGGGCCAGGAGCCCATGAGTGGCCTCTCAGAGACACTGGGGAGAGGGGCGACTAGAAACACAGAGGAAAGGGTATTCCGAACCCCAGATCCCAGAGCACTCCAACATGGTATTCTTTGCTCTTTATCTTGGGTAAACACTCCCCATCTCCCCTCTCCTTTCTTCTCAGTTTGGCCTCTACATGTTCCATCCATGTTTGTAAATTATTTTTTCCTTCTAAAAATAAATTGAAGAGGATTCAAAATCTCAGCCCTCCCGGCATCGGCCTGCCCAGTCTCCACCATTTGTTTCCTTAACTGAGAAGTTCTGCCAGGGGGAGCTACGTGGGCAGGCAGCATGACCAGGGTGCCGTGCGGGTGAGTGGCTGTGACAAGGGCAGGCACACGTCACCACAGAGGTCTGGTCCCCTGTCTTGCCTGTGTCCTGGTGGCAGCAAGACAAAGAACTGCCATGCAATGTGTGACTCCAGTCTCCCCACCCAAACTGCTGTTACCCCACACACCCAATCATGGGCTCTGTCTGTCAAAAAAGGGCTTTTTGCATGAATTGCATTTATTTGATGACAACTGATTTGTTTGCTGTATATTCATGCATCAAGCCAATGCTTGCATCAAGCCAATGCATGTCTGCCAGGCAGAGAACCACTGGTGAGCAGGGTGACTCAGGGCCCCTCTCTGGGTGGCATCATTCTCCCTAAAGCAGGAACATTTGGTGTTTTGGACAATTGACAGGATCATCTCAGTGAATGTGCTGTTGTAGTTTGAAATGCTGACACTACCCAGTCAAGCCTTTACCCATCCCTCCTGTGATCAGGGCCTTGGGTGGGGCTGAAGCAAGGGCAAGAACCATCGCTTCCCCTGGGGAAGCGTGAGGCCAAGCTCGTGATCTCTGTGACCTTCCACATACCCAGTTCAGCAGCTCTATCTTCCGGGGATCAGTTTCTTCCTCCGCTTCCTCTTTCACTTTCCCTTTCTTCTTGCCTTTCCCTTTTCCTCTTCCTCCCTTGGTGGTGGCCGTGGCTGGCTTCTTCTCCTTCTCTGTGGCTTTGCTGTCCGTCGGGGGTGCCAGGCTTCCCAGGGGCTGCAGTCCACAGCAATCAGAGTTGGGAAAAGGTATTAAAGCTCTCTCTTGTCCCCAGACCAGCTCATTGACCCTCCCACCTCTGTATGTGTACAAATACATATGCTCATATGCATACAATACTCATATGTATACCACACATGCTCATATGCATACAATGTACATGTACACACCCACACAGGGCACACATATGCCCACACATATGTACAGGTGCACACGGACTCCATCCCACACACCTACACACTCAGTCATCGCAGGCCTGGCTGTCTGAAGAAGGCACTGATACAGTGAACCACTGTTACTCGTGTGCACAAACACACACTTGATGCACCAGCTTTGCATACTTAAAGCGGCTGACATTTTGATTGATGGGTGCTTTTGCATGAAGGAAAGGGTGCTGAGAGTTCAAAGGCACAAAGAGATGTGTTCACAGCCATTTAATGATGTGAAAAAGTGATTGTGAAGGGGGTATGAGACCATGGATAGAACGGAGGATGCCTGCCTGGATATAAACATTAACTGGAGCCCAGTGGGTAAAGCAGCTCTCCGCATGTCACTGAAATGCATGCAATGTGGTGACAGACTCATTCATCAAGGGGAGTGTGTGCTCTACTCCAGAGAACAGGAGGGAGGGCAGAAGTAGGCCTGGCCCCGTGGCCTTATCTCCTGGTAGGGTGGAGAACGTGGGAGTGCGTCCTGGTGCAGACACAGAGCCAGCACCTAAACAACCAGACCCTCCAGCTGGCGTCCTCTCTTGCCAGAACTACCCGCTCCTCCCACCAAACGCTTCTGGTGGGTTGCCTACCTGAGGAGCCTCCATTTCCTCTCTTCCCATCTCTCCTGCACGCACCCTGCTGCTTCTTCCCTGTCTGTCCTGGGCTCTGGGTTTAGTTGCTGAGAACTGTGCTGGTACCTGCCTCACGGGCATTTCATGCTGGGTTCTCAGCACATCTGACTCCACTGCCTGCTTCCTCCTAGAGTCTCTTCCCTTGGCTTCTTGGGCATCACAAGCTCCCAGCTTTCCTCTTCTCTGTCTGGCCACTGCTTCTCAGTGCAGCTTTAAATGTCAAGGTTCCTCTGGGCTCTGCCCTCAGCCTCCTTCCTTTCCACTCTGCTGTCTTCCTTGACGATCTCATTGATGCACACACCACCAGTCACCACTGACTGGTACACAACTTCTTCCTGGCTGCGGTCCACCTCTCTCCCCAGAGCTCCTGTTGCCTGCTCAGCATCCTGCTTGCATGTCTCAAAGACATCCAACTCCTTACGTCCCAAACCACACTCAGGACCTCCCCTACAACTCAGCCCTCTTCCAGGGTCCCTTATCTCAGGGAAATGGCACCACAGCATGCCAGTTGTGCAAACCAGACAACTGGGGAGCACTGTGACATCTCAGTCCCTCCAGTGCCCTCAATGATTCATCCACCCCTGTGTGCAGCCATGTTTAATGCTAAATTTTGCTTAATTCTATCTGATTCTTGCCTTCTTCTCTGCCTCTGCTCTAGTCCAAGGCACCCTCTTTCACCTGAATTATTTCAAAGGCCTATTAACAGGACTCTGCACACTTGCCATGGCACCCACCCAATGCATTTTCCACAGTAAGTCCACAGTGACCTTTAAATGTAAAAATGGAACCAAGTAACTCTCCTGCTTAAAACCCTTAAGTAGGGCTGAGGCAGAGGTTATGTCGGGGGAGGTGTGTGTTTATATAGTTCCTGGTCAATATACAAATACGGATGAAAAAGTGTCTGGGCTGACTCCTCACGCCAATAAAACCATTATGGCCCTGAGTGACAGAGTGACACCACATCCAACAAATGGTGCTGGGAAAACTGGATATCCACATGCGAAAGACTGGAGTTGGACCCTTACCTTACACCATATACAAATATTAACTCAAAATGGATCAAAGACCTGAACATAAAATCGAAAACTACTAATATAAAATGCGGCTGGGCATGGTAGTTCATGCCTATAATTCCAGCTTTTTGGGAGGCCGAGGGGGATAGATCACCTGAGGCCAGAAATTTGAGACCAGCCTGGCCAACATGGCAAAACCCTGTCTACCAAAAATCGAATAATTAGCTGGATGTGGTGGCGAGTGCCTGTAATCCCAGCTACTTGGGAGGCTGAGACAGGAGAATTGTTTGAACCTGGGAGGCAGAGGTTGCAGTGGGTGAGATTGTGCCATTGCACTCTAGCCTGAGTGACAAGAGTGAAACTCAGTTCCAAAAAATAATTAATTAAATTAAAATGCTTAGAAGAAAACATAGGGCAAAAGTATCACTATATTGGATTTGGGAATTCAGTTCTTGAATATGACACCAAAGGTACAGGCACAAACGGAAAAATTATTAATAACAAATCTGACAGACTTCATGAAAATTTAAAAGTTTTATGCAGCAGAAGATACCATTAAAAGAGGAAAGGCAGCCACAGAATAGGAGAATATATTTGCACATCATATATATGATAAGGGGTTCATATCCAGAATATATAGAGAACTCCTAAAATTCAACAACAAGAAAACTCACCCTGATTCAAAAATAGGCAAGAGACTTGAATAGACATTTCTGCAAAGAAGATGCATAAATGGGCAATAAACACACACAAAAGTGCCCAATGTCACTAACCATTAGGGAAATACAAATCAAAACCATCTGGGATACTACCTCCCACCCATTAAGATGGCTATTATATTTTTCTTTTTTTTTTTTTTTTTTTGAGACAGAGTCTGTCTCTTGTTGCCCAGGCTGGAGTGCAGTGGCGCAATCTTGGCTCACTGCAACCTCTGCCTTCTGGGTTCAAGTGATTCTCCTGCCTCAGCCTGCTGAGTAGCTGGGACTACAGGTGTGCACCACCACTCCCGGCTAATTTTTCTTTTTTTGTATTTTTAGTAGAGAAGGAGTTTCCCCATGTTGGCCAGGCTGGTCTCCAACTCCTGACCTCAGGTGATCCACCTGCCTCGGCCTCCCAAAGTGCTGGGATTACAGGTATGAGCCACCGTGCCCAGCCAAGATGGCTATTATCTAGACAACAGAAAATGACAAATGTTTGTGAAAATGTGGACCAAGTAGAACCCCGTGCACTGTGGGTAGAAATGTAAAATGGTGCAACTGCTATGGGAGGAGTTTGGTGATTCCTCAAAAATTAAAAATAGAATTACTGTGTGACCCAGTGATTTCACTTCTTGGCATATACTCAAAAGAACTGAAAGCAAGTCTCGAAGAAGAATTTGTACACCTACATACATAGCAGCATTATTCTAAAACATGGGAGCAACCCAAGTGTCCACTGATGGATGCTTGGATAAGCAAAATGTGGTCTATCCATACAATGGAATATTATTCAGCCTTAAAAGGAGGGAAATTCTGACACATGCTGCAACACAGATGAACTTTGAGACATTGTTCTGAGCGAAACAAGCCAGTCACAAAAGGACAAATACTATATGATTCCACTTATAGGAGGTACTGACAGTAGTCATATTCATGACAACAGAAAGTAGAATGGTGGCTGCCAGTAGTCATAGGGGAGGGCAAGATGGGGAATTATTGTTTGACGGGCATAGAGTATCAATTTTACAAGATAAAAAAGCTCTTGAGATGAATGTTGCTAAGGATTTTCCTTCAAAAATTGTTAGTCCAAAGTTTTTATGATTCAATGTAAATAAATAAATTGCCTTTTGTTCCTTGTATGTATCAAACATCTCTCCTTTTCTCTCTCTTCATTATGTTTTTTGTTTGTTTATTTATTTGTTTGTTTTTTGAGATGGAGTTTTGCTTTGTCACCCAGGCTGAGGGCAGAGGCACGATCTCAGCTCACTGCAACCTCCGGCTCCCAGGTTCAAGCAATTCTTCTGCCTCAGCCTCCCGAGTAGCTGGGATTACAGGCCTGCAGCATCACATCCTTTTCTGTATTTTTAGTAGAGATGGGGTTTCACCATGTTGGCCAGGCTTGTCTCAAGCTCCTGACCTCAGGTGATCCACCCACCTCAGTCTTCCAAAGTGCTGGGATTACTGGAGTGAGCCACCGCGCCTGGCCTCTTTGTTATGTTTAAAAGTATGTTTTAAGAATAAATTTTTTTTGCAAAGCTTTTATTTTAATTAATTGTTTTAATTAACAAATGACAAATTGTATCTATGGTATACATGATGCTTAAATATATGTATACATTGTGGAACGATGAAATCAAGCTAATTAACATATCCATCACCTCACATACTTATCATTTTTGTTATGAGAACATTTAAAATCTACTCTTTTAGCAATTTTCAAGTGCACTGTACGTTATCATTAATTATAGTCACTATGTTGTACAATAGGTCTCCAGAATTTATTCTTCTTAACTGAAACTTTGTACTTTTTAACCAAAATCTCCCAATCCCTCACATCTTCGCTTCTGATAACCACCATTATATTCTCACATAGCTTTTATTTTTTGCATGCAATAATAGAAAATATAGATAGGAGAATTTTGACTAGTAATATATAGCAAATCAGACCTAAGATTGATTTACTGTGTTGGAATTTGAGATGGAGTCTCACTCGTCCCCCAGGCTAGAGTGCAGTGATGCGATCTTGGCTCACTGCAAGCTCCGCCTCCTGGGTTCACGCCTTTCTCCTGCCTCAGCCTCCCAAGTAGCTGGGACTACAGGTGCCCGCCACCACGCCTGGCTAATGTTTTGTATTTTTAGTAGAGATGGGTTTTCACTGTGTTAGCCAGGATGGTCTTGATCTGACCTCGTGATCCGCTGGCCTCGGCCTCCCAAAGTGCTGGGATTACAGGCATGAGCCACCACACCTGGCCAATGTGTTGGAATTCTCATGTCCTCCCAACACAAGTTTTCTACTATATGAAGAATTCTAGATAGACTATAGATTCACAGGCACATAGTTTCTTGAGTGCTTCAACTATTAAAAGAAGACTTCAGAGACCTTATATCCCACTGTAGGGAGACAGAGAAGGACTTTTGGCTCCAGGTTGCAGCCTGAGCAAGTGTTTCTGTCTTCCCTCCCTCCCCAAAAACTATTTAAATGACAGCAGAGGAGTATAAAAAAGAAAAATCTATTTCAGGGAGAAGAGGTGGGCCAGAGAGTTTTTAACAAATTTCTGGACGCGTTGAAGGACCAGTTAAAAGTATGGAGAGGAAGCCAAAGCCCAAAATGTGCAATGTGGAGGTTGCCATTGAGGTGAAACCAGATTTTCCAAGATACAAAGAAGAAGGCAGGTGGTGGGCAGAAGGCATGGTGACTGGAAGATGGCCTACAGAGCAGGAGGCCACTTATCCCCTCCTAGACTCCAGGCTGCCACTGTGGTGGGTACAGAGCAAGCAACTGCATTCCTGGGCTTCACTCCTAGGAAACACTGGGAGGATGTCTGCTAAAAAACAGGGAGGCCCAGAGCCCGTCAGCCCTCTCCAGTCTGCACTCAGCAAAGCAGGGAGGTTCAGGTGACACTCTCCTTCCTAAGCAGGGAATTCCTGGGCAGTCCTCCCAGGGAGGAGAAAAACCTCTTGGCAAAATGGGTTTCCATACTAATTAAGCAGTTCTATCCCTCATTCTGTAGTGTGATGAACAGCCAAGGATCTAGAGCATTTGAGAAAATCAACAGCATAACAGAAAAACCCAAAATGAACAAAAAGAACAACTGACCAGGGAGAAAATAGAGATAATCTAGGAAACAGAAGAGAACTTCAAAAAATCTAATTCATATCCTTACATACTGCATCCGTGAGATGAAAATAGGCTAATAAGAAAATAAAATTGTTAAGGAACAAAAACACTTTCTTAAATATAAAAAGTATGGGTGCCTAAAACTTTAAAAATTGTGTAAAAGTTAAATAAAAAGTTGAGATTTCCAAAAACATACAGCAAAATGATAGAGAAATAAAAAACAAAATAGAGGGTCAGTCTGGGAGAAGGGGACCAGTAGCTGCTTGACTAATAGAAATTCCAGATGAAGAAAGAGATAATAAAGAAATAAACACTCAAAGAAGAGATAGAAGAAAATTTCACAGAGCTGATTCAGGTCTTCAGCATAAAGGGACCTTTGAAAGCCAGAAGAATTAAATGTCTACATGTGTGAAGATATAGCTGCTTGAGTTTGCATTCTCTAAACACTTCTATTTTCATTTGCTTGAAATAGAAGACATGTCCTTGTGAAATTTTCAGGCACTGAAAAAGCAAAGAGCAAAGAGAAAACAATGGTTCATCTATAATGGAATGAAAGTCATAGGACAATCTTGAGCCTCATGTGAGGCAGACTTTTTTCAGACATGTAAAGACAGAGAATGATAATTGCTATGGTTTGAAAGTGTCCCCCAAAGTTCTTGTGTTGGAAACTGAATCCCCAGTGCAACAGTGCTGAGAGATAGGACCTTTAAAATTGTTTAGGTTATGAAATTCTGCTCTCATGAATGGATTAATGCTTTTATAGAAGGAGAGAGTTCATGATCTTGAGAGGATATTTGTTTTAAGAGTTCAGCCCTCTCTCGCTGTCTCTCACTCTCTTACTCTTTCACCTCCCACCATGGGATGATGCAGCAAGAAGGCCCTGACAAGATACCAGCCCCTTGATCCCGGACTTTCCAGTTTCTAGGACTGTAAGAAATAAATCTCTGTTCTTTATCAATTACCCCATCTGTGGTATTCTGCTACAGAAACACAACACAGACTAAGACAGTAATCCTCCCACATGCTTTTATGTAAAAGTTACTTGAAGATATGCTCCAGCAAAATGAAAAAGGAATCTGAAAGGGAGGAAGACATGGGGTCTAGGAGGCAATGGCCAGACTCAGAGTGCAATGAAGGGATGTCTGATGTAGATAGCTGTACAGCAGGCATTGAGAGCATCCAGGGAAGACGGGGGTAGGAACTCATGGGGCTTTGAAAGATTCTTCAAGAAGAAATGGGACAGTAACAATTAAGGGAATAGATATGGCTGCAGCCATATAAAAGAATAAGATTATGTCTTTTGCAGGGACATGGATGGAGATGCAGGCCATTATCCTTAGAAACTAAGGCAGGAACAGAAAACCAAATGCTGCATATTCTCATAAGTGGGAGCTAAATGATGAAAACACATGGACACATAGAGGGGAATAACTGACAGTGGGGCCTTTTGGAGGGAGGAGAGTGGGAGGATGGAGAGAGTCAGGAAAAACAACTAGTGGGTACTGGGCTTAATAACTGGGTGATGAAATAATCTGTACAACAAACCCCCATGACACAAGTTTATCTACATAACAAACCTGCACTTGTGCCTCTGAACTTAAAATACAAAATATGTATTAAATATAAACTATGTAATACAAATAAAAGTACAAAATGGCATTTTTAAGGTAATATCTGAATGGCTTCATCTTGGAAAGAGTGCAATAATTTTGTCCTGGCTCCCCACAATGTAGCCTTTGCCACAGCCATGCTTGATATATCCACGTTGCTGAAAAGAGTCTTGATATGGTTTGGCTCTATGTCCCACCCAAATCTCATCTCCAATTGCAATCCCCAGGTGTCAACGGTGGGGCCTGGAGTGAGGTGACTGGATCATGAGGGTGGTTCCCCCCATGCTGTTCTCATGACAGTGAAAGACTTCTTAGGAGAACTGGCACTTTTAAAAATGTTTGGCAGCCCCTCATGCTCTTTTCTCTCTCTCACCTGCTGCCATGTAAGATGTGCCTTTGCTTCTCCTTCACCCTCCACCGTGATTGTAAGTGTCCTGGGGCCTCCCCAGCCATTTGGAGCTGTGAGTCAATTAAACCTCCTTTCTTTACAAATTACCTAGTCTCAGAAGACTGCTATTCTTTATAGCAGTGTGAACACGGACTAGTATAAGCCTCAATGTTAGTGGTGGCAAGTGTACGTAGGCATGTACCAAACTTTACATCTATTTGTTTGGAACCAAACTAAAGATACAATAAAAATACCAAAAAAAAAAAAAAAAAAATAGATACAGCAGTGACACCAAGGCAAATGTTTGCAAGAAGAAAGAGAATCAATTAGAAATGTGGAGAAAAGCACATATCCATTCAAATAAGTCATGGTCCAAATATGAAGGAAATTAAAAAGTCACCTAATTTTAAATGGTTGATGAGTGATAGAAACCTTGATGCCTGTCATATTTTCCTTTATGTGAGCCAGATAAGTGACCCAGGGCTACCTTTCCCTCTCTTTGACTTCAATCCTACTGTGTGGTTCAGCAGTGAACAATCTCCATGTAATCACAAGAACGTCAAATCTGCTGGTTTCTCCATTTTTCAGACTCAACGTGGAGACCAAGTATGAAAACTGAGTGATGATTAAAGAGCAAGATGTAAGCAGAACCTCAATAATGATTAAAGAATGATATGTACATGTTCACCATGTCAAGCGCCTTGTAAAAGGTGGGGCTGATTGAATTAGGAAGATGAAACTTGTCAAGAGAGGAAGGAGGAGTATACAGTGAATTTCCTCATTTAACAAAATGGGAATCTGAAGTGGACAAAACAAATAGATGGTTCCACGTACTCTTTACCATCATAAAGGTGACCAATCTAAGAATTAAACAGGATTGGATGCAGTGACTCACGCCTGCAATCACTTTGGGAGGCCAAGGCGGGCGGATCACTTGAGGTCAGGAGTTTGAGACCAGCCTGGCCAACATGATGAAACCCTGTCTCCACTAAAAACGCAAAAAGGTTTAGCTGGGCATGGTGGGTGCCTGTAGTCCCAGATACTTGGGAGGCTGAGGCAAGAGAATCACTTGAACCCAGGATGCGGAGGCTGTAGTGAACTGAGATCACACCACTGCACTCCATCCTGGGCAACAGAGTGAGACTCCATTTCAAAAAAAAAAATAGAATTAAATAGGCAACTATCAAATCCAGGAGGAACAGGGGCAGTGGAAGCAGAGTGAGCAATCCACTTCCATCTGTTACCAAGTGGAGAACTGATGGATCCATCTACACGTGATCAATCAATAAAGAGTAGTAAAACATGTTATGGCAAATGTGTGGAGGCAACTTTCAGGAGACCGAAACACAGAGGCAGTTAAATGCTTTGGGAGGCAATTAAATGCTTTGGGAGACCTAAACACAGAGGCAGTTAAATAAAATGCATTTACGCAGCAATATGCCAGGGATGTTTTGAGAAATGGTTTTGCATTTTTCTTTTTTATGTTTTAGAGATGGGATCTCACTCTCTCACCCAGGCTGCAGTGCAGTTGTGCAGTCATAGATCACTGTAACCTCAAATTCCTAGGCTCAGGCAATCCTCCTGCCTCAGCCTCCAAAGTAGCTGGGAGTACAGGCATGCACTCCCATTAGCCTGGCTAATTTTTTTTTATTTTTTGTAGAGATGGGGTCTCACTATGTTGACCAGGTTGGACTTGAACTCCTGGCCTCGAGCAATCCTCCTGAATCAGCCTCCCAAAGTGCTGGAATTACAGGTGTGAGCCACCGTGCCTGGCCAAGAAATGTGATTTTTAAAACCAATATAAATCCTGTAGATATTCCTACTACCTTTTATAAGCGGCAGAGCCCTTTTTGCAAACACAAATTTATCCTGACTCCTAACCTATAAAATGGATCAAAGAAGCTGCTTTGACTGAAGGAGGAGTAGGCCTGGAGTCCTTTATCATGCAGACTTATGTGTGTTCACACACACACACACGCTCATCCCTATGTCACACACACACATTAGTACTCCTCAACACCTCACACACACTGCTCATCCCATATCACACACAAATACCCTCCCAATGACACCCCCATGCACACTTACACACTATACCACACATGCCCACACACATTACTCACCTACACATAATCATACCACATACAGGCACACCACATATCACATGCACACAGACACCCTATACACACGCACACATACACACACACACACACGCACACATACACACACACACACACACACACGCACACATACACACACACACATACACACACACACACACACACACAGAGTTCTCTAGGCCTCCAGGGTTTCATGGAACATGAAACCTGTTCGAAAAATCATTGCCCTGGATGGAAGCATTGCGTTTAATTTTAATAAGCTATTTTATTTCTTCTTCTTTTTCTTTAAAAAGGTAAAAACCCACTTTCACCAGCAACGATAAAATATTTGGTGATTAATTTCTTCAGGAGTACTGGTTTGAATGTGGAATTGGTGCCAGTAGCTCTTACTTCTTGTTGGTTCTTTAAACAGTAACATCTTCTAATGATCCTAATAGATTACATATCCTACCATCAGAAACCCCACATCATTTCCTGAGTTCCATGTCACAAGGGAAAACATACTCATGTGTCACTTGTACAAAGTCATGATCAATGATATGAATGGAAAAAAACAGTTTCACCGGCCAGTGGGGCCCGAAGACAAAGATCTGGCTTCGTGCTATGTCCACACGATTCCAAGCCAGTGCCAAGCTCAGCTGATCTGGAGCAGATGCATTTGTTCCTGGAAAGGCAAAAAACCAGAATGATTTTTCACTCCTCACCTGGACTGCCAGGGTTTGGCAGGTGCTGGGTGGTGAGCACAGGCTTCCCCTGGGCTGCTGGCCTAGAACTAAGCATTGCTGCCTTTGTTCTCGCCCTGAATAGACCACAAAGGCACCAAGCTGAAAGAGCTTCCCGGGAGGAAGGTGGAGGCAGCCTCTTCCCATGCCAGCTGTGCATGGTCTTCTTGGGAGGGACAGAAGAGGAATCTAATGACTTGGGGCCCCTGGAGATGATCTCCAGGAAGGCTGGAACCCTGGGACTGCCAGGCAGCCAGCCTGACAGTGACCCCTCCTCTCTCTCTGTCCTCCCTGCCCCCTCATGGCACCGGGATAACCGAGAGGCAGGGAGGAAGTGTGCATTGCAGAGCAGACCCCCTGGCCATGAACGCCGGCCTGAAGCCTGTCATTAGAGCCGAGACGGGGAAATTGGACAGAACACTGTGGAATGTAGTGATTGCAAAGGAATCCATCTCATGTTTACACTCTAGGAGCTGAAGCCCTCAGTGAACCAGTTACAAATAGAAACGGTTCTGACCTCGGCCCATGATGGGTCCAGGAGCACCCACAGACCTCCGCCCCACAGAAACCTGTAGCCAGCCTCGTCATTCTGCCGTGGCTTCACGCTGAGACCGCTCAAGCGGCCTGGCTGGCTCAGGGTCTAGCACCAGCAGACATAATCCACGGGAGGCCGGGAGGGAAGGATTGCCAGCCAGGCCAACATCAAAGGGACAGGAGTCACCATTTCCCGAGAGCTCACCTTTCAGCAGGGCAGTTAAAATTGCCATCTCGATGTCCTGCTGGCCCTCAGAACCCATTCTGAACACAGTGACCTGAAAATGTGAAAAGACCGAGTTAAAGCCAAGTTGAAAACAAGAGGGAGACATGGGGTGTTGTTACAAAATGACCACAGAGACTGACGCATAATAAAATGATCCTGACACTAAACAGTTCCAAATCAAGTGCTGTTGATTTCTTTTCTTTTCTTTTTATTTGAGATGGAGTTTCGCTCTTGTTGCCCAGGCCGGAGTGCAATGGCGCAATCTTGGGTCACTGCAAACTCCACCTCCCGGGTTCAAGCGATTTTCCTACCTCAGCCTCCCGAGTAGCTGGGATTACAGGTGCACGCCACCATGCCTGGCTAATTTTCTTGGTATTTTTAGTAGAGATGGGGTTTCGCCATGTTGGCCAGGCTGATCTCAAACTCCTGACCTCAGGAGATCTGCCTGCCTCAGCCTCCCAAAGTGCTGGGACTACAGGTGTGAGCCACCGTGCCCGGCTGATTTCCGGAAGTTGCAGCATTGCTCTAGGGTGCCTGCCTGCATACTGATTGTATTATTTTCCCCATCCGTTCTGGAACCCTCGAGAGAAGGGAGCTGCACTCCAAACTCTCAGTCGCCATCGGAGATGCACTATTCAGACAGGAGATATTTGTAGGAAATGTGTGGCTTAGAATTTTGAAGAGTCCCTCTTCTGTGCACGACAAGAGGGCCTATTCTTTGTAAATGCAACGGAAGAGGGAAGGAATGGGAAATAAAATAACACAACTTTGCAAACATGCCTGACAGGGTGGTATGTGGCCCTTTTCCTCAAGACTATGAATCTGAGTAATCTTATGAGCCTCGAAGGATGTTGTGTGATGTCACGCCCCACTTGCTAAGGTCCGAAAGCACTAGGGGCCCTCCCCTGTATGGGCTTGTTTAGCTTCTGTCATGTGGACACCGCCGCCAATTTGGTATGCATTTGTACTGTCTCTCGGAAAAGGCCGGACTAAAATATGAACAAGCCTGTCATGCACACATGGGCAGAATTAGAAAAGGAAACATAATTCTCTCCACAGAGCTTGTTTGGAAATAAATTCAAGACACTTACGAGTTCTTTCTTCTTCATGCACTCCATTATAATTGCCAACAGCTGATGTGATTGTGCCTTATTGTAATTAAATGTTTTCTGAATGGTAACTAGAAGTTGCTCCCTGAGGGACTCATTTATTATTCTGTTCAAAGAAAATGCAAGAGAACAAAACAAGGCAAGTTAAATCTCTATATGAATGCGTCAGACGTCTCTCTGTCTTTGATTTGAGACTTTGCTGTGGGAGGATATCCTGACACAGGAGACAAAAAGTGACCGTCGTCAAACACCGTATTCTCACTTGTCTTAAATTCCAGCTTTGTTGCAAACTTTCTAAGGGAAAATGAAGTTGGAAATGAGGGAGAGAGAATTCCATCAGGAACACCCTGCCTCTGACGGTTCCCCTGGATGCTGACCTCAGGAAATGGGAGAGGAGATCTAGCAAATCTTCCTGATTTAAACATGTTTGGAATGTCTACGCAGACCACTTTAGATTTGCTCCTTGGCCCAACAAAGAGGCAGTTACGAACCCGCCCTTCCTCGCGCGTCAGAAATCCTACCCGCCTTCTTCACAGTACTTGTGCGCAAAGGACAGGATGTCCGAGGCGCGTCCGCTGCCATCACAAATCACCACGGGGACAGGAGGCTCTTCTCGCAGGTATTCCAAGACGATGGACACCACGTTAGGGCCCCCCTCCACCACGAGGCCCACAAGGGGCACGCCCTGTCCCAGTCCTGCAACACAAACCACATTCACCGGTACCACCTGTGCCCTGCATTGTCTGCCCGGTCATTTTAACTCCTGAAGTATACGGAAGAGTAAAAACATTACGACTTGGGGATGCTCCGTCTGGCTGGAAGGAACTCAGGGACATGACAGCAATTTTCTTTTTCTTTTCTTTGTTCTTTGTTCTTTTTCTGTTTTTTGTTTGTTTGTTTGTTTGTTTGTTTTGAGACAGAATCTCACTCTGTCCCCCAAGCTGGAGTGCAGTGGCATGATCATGGCTCTCTACAGCCTCAACCTCCCCCAGCTCAGTCAATCCTCCCACCTCAGCCTCCTGAGTAGCTGGGACTACAGGCACATGCCACCACACCCGGCTAATTTTTGTATTTTTGGTAGAGATGAAGTCTCACCATGTTGCCCAGGCTGGTCTCAAACACCTGGGCTCAAGTGATCCACCTGCCTCAGCCTTCTAAATTGCTAGGATTACAGGTGTGAGCCACTGCACCCAGCCCGATTTTCATTCTTTCATTCTGTCACATATGATGGCCTCACTGGGAAAACCAGGACCTCAAAATCTGAAACTTTATGACTCCCATATGGCTAAACTCCTGAATAACCCACTCACCCGATGTTCGGGCTACCTCAAGGTGACCACTGAGAAATATTGGGAGATATTCCTTGCTGGAAAAATACCTCCCTGGCTGTCCTAGCCCATGGTCTGAAATTTCCACCCTGATGGCTGTCCCTGAAGAATGAGATGATGAAAGGGGACCAGCCAGGGAAATTGCAGTTCAATTCCTGGCCTCTCCTTTATGACATCTCAGCAAATCACCAAGAGCCTTAGACAGCCATTTGTAAAAGGTGAACAATCGCTGTGCCTCCTTTACCTCCTGCAGGTGTAAAAATATCAGTACGTGTGTTTGGCTGCCAAATAATTTTGTAAATGTTATAGCATACGAATGCGGTACACTGTTCTTGTTGACGTTTCCATCTTCAGTGGCTGGAATAAAGCGCTGATCTTGGACGCAGCCACATGGACCACTAGTAGCCCATCAGTTAATGACCTATTCCCAGAGTCCTCCCTCTGTCTCTATCAGTTAACAGGACTCTTCAAGAACACAGTGGGCACCGACTAACTTTTGGTGGCAGAATCTGCGGGGATGGCTCTGGGAAGCAGGAGGTGGCAGGAAGATTCCAAGAAGCTGGGATTCTGGAATGAGAAGGAAATGGGAGTGGAGGCACACTTGCCTACTTCCCAATTTTACACCACACTGGCCATGACAGACCACACTCTGAGCCTGTTTCACCAGCTGTCCATTAGTTGTGGTGGGAATTCGTTGATCAACATTAACTAAAGGCAAGTGGAAGTGTCGTTGGTCTCAGCTCTGAAGGGCTTCAGATAAAATCTGCCAGCATTTGTTATGAGAAGATTGGAGAATTTCAAATGAGTCATTTCAGAGTTTCTAATTTGCTTCCATGAGGCGTTTCTACAGTCAGGGACTCTTACATATGTTGAATGGCTCCGCTGTGTCCATCAGAGTAATTACGGTTAAGTTCATTTCAGCAGACATGCATTGAGGGTCTGCTTTGTGCCAAGCCCTGACCAGGAGATATTTGGAAAAATGAACTAAGATATCCTGGACTCTGCCTTTGAGATTTCCAACCAAAGCAAGGCTCAGTATTCTCAATCTTTAGGAATATGGTGGCCAAATCACCTTCTTTTCGAGCAACAGAGTAGAACAGGTTCTTCTTGGCTTAGGCTGGGGTCCTCGAAGCTCCGTGCTGTGGGAAGTGACAACTGAGCACCCCTTTGCTGTCCCTGCCCTGCTCAGAGCCCTAGGCGAAGGATGACAAAGGGAAGCCCACAAGTCACACGGCCAGTGAAGTGGGGTGTTGTAAAAACTTACAAGTCCAGAAAAATTAGAGATATGAGAACAAAAAAAATTTAGTCATCAACCAATGTATTCATCAAGATCTGACTCTTGGAAATCCACAACTTTTCCTAGTAGGCCATCCCCGTTCTACCCACTCTGCAGTATCACAGTCCCATACATGATGCTTCCCAATGACCATTCGCCAGGACTAGATGGTCTCCCACAAAAATCTTGCCAGTAATGGGAAAAACAAACTACTCTTTCAGATCGTTTAACAATTGACATTAAGAATTACCAGAGTATAAACATGCTCCAAGAGATTATACCAGTTATTGTAATTCTAACCAGTTGTTATCATTGTTTCATCTGGTTGAGGTTTGTGTCTTTCTCTCTAGTTCGACCTCAGCTTTCGTCTGACAGTGACAGCTCCCCCTCAGGACCAGCAAGGATGATGCCCCTTCAGGAGCAGACGGCTCCTGCAGCCCTCTCCAGATATGTCCCCACCTAGCCATCTTAGTCTACATGAGAGGCCCAGAGTTACAGAGATATTTAATGATCACATAATACTTATCAGCAAATAGAAGGAATCATACTAAATCTTTGAGAAATTGTTTTCCTGTTAAAACGTTTAAAAAATAACAACTAATTACAGGGAACAAGAACCACTGGGCAACAGGGTGGGCAAGGCCATCACCATGGCAAGCACTGAGGGTTGTTTCGTGCTAACTCATGAACCTGGGGCAAAGCATCCCCACGTAGCCCAGTGGATGTGATTTGGTAGGTGGCTAAGGTAAGGCATCTAGGTGAGTCATTTTCTGTTGACCTAACAAGAAGCAAGGTTAATCTTCTAATCCCCTTGGGCAATCTCCTTCTCAGCCTTGTTTCCTCTGTGATGGCATCAGCCCAGGAGGAGTGCATGCCTTTGCCAGCACTTACTTGTGTTGATCTTCTGCAGGGAGATGTGTTTTTCCAGCAGCCTTCGCAGCTTCACCTCGGCGCCATACTTGCCCAGGGTGCCATTGTCAGCCAGGATGAAGTGGGTGTGGGAGTTGTTGAGCACAGAGAGCTTACTTAGAGGGTTGGACATGGTCTGGTACACTCTTGTTACCTGACAAAGGGCACAGCGCAAATCAGACCTGCAGGACTTGGATGTTAAGACCAACAAGGGAAGCAAGCACAATACATATGTGTGGAGTGACTGCACTGAAACCTATTCTTACCTCTCTACCCTGCCTGTTGAAGGTTTTATTTTTGCCAATTGTTACATTAAAATAGAAAGAAAGTTAATTGTTTTAGATAATGACAACCTAGCAATTGCACTCCTGGCATTTATCATAGAGAAATAAAACCTATGTTAACCTCAAATCCTGCACAGAAATGTTTATGGCTATTTCACTTGTAACAGCCAAACTGTTCCTCAACAGACAAATGGTTAAAGAAACTGGTGCATCCATACCATGGGATGCCATCCAGCAGCAAAAAGGAATGAAGACCGATACATATGGCAACCTGGACGCATGTTCAGAGAACTGTGTGGAGTGAGAAAAAAAAGCCAGTCCCCAAAGGTTACATTACTGTATGATCCCATTTACTGAACCTTCTTGAAATGGTGGCGGGGGGGTGGGCAGATTAGTGGTTTCCAGGGGTTAAAGAAGAGGTGGGGGTAGGAAGAAATGAGGTATATACATATGAAAGGGCAACAGGAGGGATCCTCGTGTTGATGGAAACATTCTGCACCTTGACCGTATCAATGACAGTATCTGGGTTGTGATCTTGCATTATGGTTTTGCAAGATGTTACCACTGGAAAAATGGGAAAGGCCGCAAGGGAGCTCTCTTATTATTCTTACAACTGCATCTGAATCTACAGTTACCTCAAAATCAATCATTAATTTTAAACAATTGCCAACATTCGCAGAGAAAACACTTACATCCTTTCCAACCAGGTCTTCCTTATTCTCCACGATGCCCCATGGAGCAATTCCTATAGCACAAACCCGGCCTCTGGACTTGGAGGAGTGGTCTTTCAAGGCATCCCCTACGTGGCTGATGACACCTGTGAGCAGCCATCAGTCATGTTTTAGGCTCTTCAACTTCCCAGCATATTATCATTCATGAAATTTAGGGACACTTGCCCTGAGTCCCTACATTCCCTAGAGATCAGGGGTGAGACACACTCATCTTTGTCATTAAAACAAAGTATACTGAAAGTCTGAGCTCATGATAACTAGCAGTCTTGCATTAACTCTAGAGATGGGAAAACAAAAACAGAAACCAAAGCAACTGTGCAGGGATTTCCTTTACAGAATGTCTAAGGCCTGAAGTTGGAAATAACCGGAGTCTTTTTGGCATTCCTTGGCTGCCTTCCGTGAAAATTGAGAGCCAGACTCCCTGGTATATTCCTTAATGTCTTTGTGCCTCAGTTTCCTTTCCTATAACAGGAAACGGATTGTCAAGAGGTCTAATGAAGATGATGCTTGTATAGGGCTCAGTTCAAGGAACATTGCATGTCATGGGTGACCCAGAGATGTTCACCATTATGACAATCATTATTGTACTTACTGGTTTTTTTTGTTTTAAAGAGTCATACCAAAGTAAAAACCACAAGCTACGGAATAAAGACTTCACTTTTCTCATAAATATGATCAGGATGCAATATGTTTTGTTGCCCTTAGTTATTAAGAAGCTCTTTGGGGACCCAATGAGTTCTGGGTGGTACATTGACTATCGGGAGGGAAAGGGCCTGCTCTTACCTGTGCTGACTCCCCCGGTGAAGATCCAGGCCCCGGTGGTCATGGCAGCCTTGATCAGGCCTTTCCCAAAGACTTGTTTCAGCTTGGGCTGCATCTCAAAGTTCTGGAGGCCTCCATGCACAGATATTAAGAGCTTGGGGAGTTCCAGCTGCCAATCTTTCACCATGAGGTGGAGTAGTGAGTCTGGCTTGGTGTCATAGGATACACGGATATACTGTGAAAGAGTGTGTGGCACTCAGCCTCTGTTCTTGGTTTTGCTTCTCGTGTCAAAGAGGAGGGAGGCTATTGCTGTTGTCCAAGCAAGAACTGCCTGGCTTGTCTCTCCCTCAGGGCCCTGGAGCCCTCTGTGTGAGTCTGTGGCCAAGTGACTGAAGGGAACTTTGGAGAGGATTGTCAGGTTTAGCAAATGCAAATAAAAGATGCCTGGTGCTATGGTCTGAATGTTTGTATTACCCTAAAATTCACGTGGAAACCTAATTTCCAATGCAATAGTGTTAAGAGGTGGGATGTTAGAAGGTGATTAAGTCACAAGCATGGATCCCTCATGAGTGGGACCAGTGTCCTTATAAAAGAGGACTCAGGGCCGGGCATGGTGGCTCACGCCTGTAATCCCAGCACTTTGGGAAGCCGAGGCAGGTGGATCACTTGAGGTCAGGAGTTCAAGACCAGCCTGACCAACATGTTGAAACCCCATCTCTACTAAAAATACAAAATTAGCCAGGTGTGGTGGTGCACACCTGTAATCCTAGCTACTTCGGAAGCTGAGGCAGGAGAATCACTTGAACCCGGGTGGCAGATGTTGCGGTGAGCCAAGATTGCACATTGCACTCCAGCCTGGGCAACAAGATTGAAACTCCATCTCAAAAAAAAAAAAAAAAGAGGACTCAGAGAACTTGTTCTCTGCTTCTGCCATGTGAGGACACAGCAAGAAGGTGCCAGCTATGAAGCAGAGGATGGACCCTCACCAGACACCAAATCTGCTGGCACCTTGAACTTGGGCCTCCCAGACTCTAGAAATGTGAGCAATAAATTTCTGCTGTTTATAAATTACCCAGCCTAAGGCAATTTGTTATAGCAGCCAAACAGACCCAGACACCCAGTTAAATTTGAATTTTAGAGGAACAATGAAAAATGTTTCAGTACAACATTTTTATTAAATGCAATAAATCATGCAATATTTGGGACATACTTGTACTGAAAATTTATCCATGATATGTCTGAAATTCAAATATAGCTGGGTGTCCTGTATTTTATCTGGCAATCCTAACCTTGGAGGAATAGGTTCCAAAGCTGGCTTAGCTAGAACAGTGGCCCAAGAAGTTGAATGAGGATGTTGTTGAGTAAATGGGACAGGCGATCACGGGCCCACATGTGAACCTGACCTTCTCTTCGAAGTGAGGAGGAGGTTAATAACGCTCAGATGCCTTGTCTTCTATGAACTGCTTCTTTGTGTCTGGGCTAATATGTAGGGAGCCAGTTCAGAAGACTGTATATTGCAGCATTTGGAACGCAACTAAATTTTATTTTAACAATGATGTTGGGCCAGTGAAATAAAATGAAATTGCAAAAAGGTTGTGACTGGGCATGTAGGAGTGTAATTCAGAGTGAGCTGGAATGGATCACAGAGCTGAAGCCTCCCCCACTCTGGCAGGGCTCGCTGGAAGGGCAGAGGGCACTCCCTGTTTACATGCAAATGTGAGGGACCTTGATCCTTCTTGGGCCAGCTGAGTGCAGGCCCAGGGAAGCTGTGGACAGACCTCAGAGGAAAATATTTTCAAAGACTCTCAACACATCTAAGGGGGCTGCAGGTCCACAGTTATTAGAAAAAGGAATTTGTCTTTCATTACTGAAGATGGAGCAATGGAGTGTGTTTGCAGGGTTGGGCCAGAGCCTGGTTTGTGGATTCAGAGGTTCAGTATGGATTTACGGGACACTAGATGTTCTTTACAATGGTGTCCAGTTTCCAAGCCTCATGGCTAAAAGCCATGTGCACAGATAAATCTCTTGGTTTTTCAACGAAATATCTAGGAAGACTGAGCCACAGCCATGAAGGAGACCAGGTATCTGCAGTTTGGGACTGGGAGACTGGCCGCCAATGAAAGCTGTGATCCTAGTGGCACCACGTCTGAATGCCTTTCTCACCATGGCTTTATTGGAGTATCCGCCACCCTGGAATTCAAGAACTCCATAGGAATCTGTTGGGTAGCTCTGGGTGTGCTTGGCAACAGACCATTTCTCAGGCTGAGTCTCCACCTGTTTGTTTTCCTCTTCATTTTTGCTGGGTGTTGCACTTGGCAGAGGGGGGATATGCTGGTTGGTGAACTGGCCACAGCAACACCTGAAAACAAAGGCAAAGCAGGGTCTTTCTACAACAATCTCCCCCTTTCCCCTTCATTAGTAAAGATGAATTAACCTCAACAGGTGAGTTGGGCCCAAACAGGAGCCTACTAACACTTCAGTAAGCCAGCTTTATTAGGGACAGAAACGCCCCATCTGATGGCCTTTTCCAGATAATCAGTGCACATCTCTTTATATGCCAGTTGATTTTAGACACATTGGATGGTTGCTCTTTCTTTCTGAAAATATTTTAACTTTTTGATGTCTTGATAACATCAGTATAAACATCAAGTACTGAACATTCTGTGACAAAGTATAGACATGCCCTCTGAACACAGAGTTGACCTTCCAGATTTTTCTTTCTCTTGTCGTTCAGGTTGGAGTGTAGTGGCGCTATCATCACGCACTGCAGCCTGGACCTCCCCAAGCTCGGGTGTTCCTCTCACCTCAGCCTCCCAACTAGCTGGGACCACAGGCATGCACCACCATGCTCAGCTAGTTTTTGTATTTTTAGTAGACAGATTTTGCCATGTTGCCCAGGCTGGTCTCAAACTCAAGCAATCCGCCTGCCTTGGCCTCCCAAAGTTCTAAAATTACTTACTTAGGTGTCAGCCAAATTTTTCCATATTGTTGAATTGTTCCGTTCCTTAGTAAAACATTTCTCCACTCAAGTAATGCTAAAAGGCTATTTGAAAAGTGACCAATATGTCTTTTTCTGCCTTGGACAGATGGCGCATTGGGCCATAACGTGCCCCAACATCAGGGATCTTCTAGTTCTACAGCATCTCTCCCAAAACCCAGCCAACCTCTCATGGCTTCCCTGAACTCTGGCTTTCTAGTCTTCTCTGAACATGTTCCCTGGCTTTGTGCCAGCTTCTTTTCCTAGTGTGCCTAGGATTTCATCTGTTACTCCATCATTTTTGGCTGCCACTGTTTTGAGTGGACTGGACCCACCAAAAACTTGAAAACATTAGGAAGAACTGCAGTAGCCTGGAGTGATGTCTTGGGGGAGATGGAATCCAGGAAAGGCATGGAGGACAGGTCTGTTCCTGGACCCACCAGGAGCCTGTGTGGGCAGCCGTGCACCCTAGCAAATGGGGTGGGAGAGCTGGGGGTGGAAGAACTGAGAATGGAGTCGACTTGGGGACTAGAGAGGAAATCTTTACTAGGCTAGATGTGTGAGTGTGTGCACGTGTGTAACACACATGTGCAGGGCCCTTGCCAGGAGGCCTTCTGTGCTCCCATGGGGCCAGCCTTGGGGCTTCCTCCCTGCCTTGTCTTTCCTTTTTGTTTTCCTTTTTCTTTTCCCTCACCATTTCCCTCATTCTCTCCCTCTCACCCTCCTTCTGATGGCCTTCCATCTTCCCTCCCTCCCTCCCTCTTTTTCTTTCCCTTTCTCTTTTTTCCGTTTACTGAGATATAATTCATATAATCCATAATCAACACAGTTCAAGTATATGATTCAGGACGGGCATAGTGGCTCACACCTGTAATCCCAACACTTTCAGAGGCCATGGCACATGGATCACTTGAGATGAGGAGTTCGAGACTAGCCTGGTCAACATTGTGAAACCCTGTCTCAACCATAAACACAAAAATTAGCTGGGTGTGGTGGTGCACGTCTGTAATCCCAGCTACTTGGGAGGCTGAGGCAGAAGAATTGTTTGAATCCCGGAGGCGGAGCTTGCAATGAGCTGGGATCGTG
>NW_012106820.1:242378-245438 GCF_000951045.1 Mandrillus leucophaeus
GAAGGCTTGTATATGAGCCCAGAAGCACCTTTTGCCCTCTATTGCCTGGATATCTGGCTTCATGGAGGAGTGCAGTGCTGGCACGGAGAGTTCCCGGGATGGCCTATGTGCCATTGAAATAAGAAGGGACATGTGGATGCAACAAAGGGGAGATTTTTGTGACCGTTGGCATTGTTTCATAATGGCATTTTTTACCTCGGGGGGCAATCACTGGGGTTTAAACAGGGAGGAGAATCTGCAGGGTGGTGTGGGTCAAGGGGCAGCTTGGGGATGTGGAGGGACTGTGACTGCCTGTGTGAAACAAATTTGAACCAGGTGATCTCGAAGAGTGTGTACTTCTGTGTCATGATTCTCTCTGCATGCATTTCATATTGGATGAATATATGGATAAATTGTTCTTCTTCCCCCAGACTCAGTCTCACAGCTTTTGCCCTTAGAGATGCGACATTTTAGCTAAATTAATCTCTGCTTGCATGACTTTACAAGGCCTCTGTTCAGCTTATAACAGATGCATTTTCATGTCAGTGAATAAAATTGTTTGGGGTTTTGTGCACAAGCCAAATGCTTTAATAAAGTTATGGCTAGTTCATTCAATCGCTCAGATCTTTCCTGTGATGAAAATTTCTTTTTATCTAAATACATTATGAAACTCTATTGAAGAGGCCTGGAAAATATCCTGGAACCCTGTTGAAAGCCCTCAACTCCTTGATCTTGCTGAGACTAAGAGGAATGATGTAGGCCCATTTGGCTATGAGAGTTTTGCATTAGGGTGAGTGGCGGAAGGAAACTCTTTTCTGAAGCTATTTGCATGTTAATGGAGTAACAAGGAGCCCGAGTGACTCCCTAGTTAGTGACTCCCATGGGGAATGGATTCTGGCCACACCTTTGGACTCCTCTTTCTGCCTCCTACAAACACGAAAACAGTGGTAGACAAGCACTGGTTTGGATAATGTCTTAATCGTGGCTTCCAATTTACCTGTTAGGGTCTTTTGTGCTAGGAATTACAAAGATACATTCCCGTTTGCAGAAGGTTTTCTCTATCCAAGATTTCTGACCCTGGAAGAGAGAGAGAAGTGGATATTAGACCAATATATTCCCAAGCCATCGTCAGAGTTCATTCTTATACTTTTATAACACAATATGTCTGCCCACAACATCTGAATAGTCATCTGCAATAATGGTGGATGCAAATCTTTAAGGATCTTAGCGCTAGTACCTTTTAAGAGAAATGGCTTGCAAGTATGTATTTAATGGTTCTCATTTTGCACCTTAATTCATCCCTATCCACCTGTTGAAGATATTTTTTGTGCACGGCTCTGTGGTGGGCGCTGTGGGGATTTCCGAGGAGAAAAACTGCAGTGCAAGTGTTGTTCACCGTCTGGAAATGGCACGATAGGGGTGCAGCTCAGGGAGGCCACCTGCAGCAGAGGGAGGTGGGAGGGAAATCCCCTGTGGAGGCCCTGCTGGTGCTGGATGCTCAGCAGTTCCTGCTGGCTTTATCCCACAAGGCCTCTTGTTCTCAGTCACCAGGGACATCTCACACAGAGGCTGGGCACTGGGAAGTGAACTGGCCTGCATCTGAAGGGCCCCATTGGGTCTGCCTCCCAGGGTTTGTGGAGTCAGTTGGCAGACAGAGCTGGGGAGAGCCCTTCCTGCAGGCGGGAGGTAGGTGCAGGCAGGCTGCGGGGCAAGGATGGGTTCATGGGAGGCAGGGAGAGAGCCAGCACCCTTTGCTCGATCTCCATGAGGCCTGGCTCAGTGCATATTTGTGCTATTTGTGAATGTATGATGTGTGTGTGTGCGCTATGTGTGTGTGTGTGCTATGTTTGTGTATGTGTCTGATGGATGTGTGTTGTACGAGCACAGAGTGTATCGTGATGCATGTGTGTATGTGTGATGAGTCTGAGTGGGTGTGTGTGCATGCATGTGTGGTGTGTGTATGCATGTGTGGTGTGTGTGTTTGTGATGTGTGTGTGGTGTTATGTGTGTGGTATGTGTGCACTGTAGTGTGTTGTGTGCATGACTATGACCTGTGTAGTGTGGCATGTGCATGATTATGTATGACCTGTGTAGTGTGTGTGTGTCTGGGAACTTGTGGGGTGCTTGCAGGCATGGGGAAGTGAAGTGTTTAGCATGTGACAATCCTGAGGCAGATCTTAGAGAAACCATGGCTGGTTGAACCTCGTGTTCTTGGCCACTTTCCCACAACCGCCATGCGGAGTGCCCCATGTGCCTGTGACCAGGGTGGGACTGAGTTATCTGTGGGGTGAGGCTAGGAGCTGGCCTCCTGGATGTCCGCATTTACCCAGACAGCAGTGCTGCTCTGGGAGGTCTCTTGTCTCTGGGGAGGTCACCTCTGCAGAGGTCTGCAGTGACAACCAACCACATGTCACAGAGGCCCTCCGCAGAGGGGTCATGCCGATGTCCCATTTGTTACTCTAGGAGAGCCCCTGTGTGGATTAGGGCCTGCAAGTACCCCCCAAACTCAGCCTTTCTGGGGAGATCCAAGTCGGCTTATTACTTGGCTTTTTGAATAATAGAAATGATGATAATTCAAACCTTCCTCAGAAGCCTTCAAAAAGCAACACACTTTTCTCTGTAAATAATTTAATGACTGTTTAAAAACAACATCGCTGGCCTCAGATGTTGGTGCTTTTGTGCTAACGCAAGGGAGGCAGGCAGTGTAGGCTCAGGGGAGAAAGAAAGCACGGAGCGGGAACCTCTGAAGCTCTGCCCTGCCCTTCTGTTTTGCATTTTTCCCTTCTGTTTCACACTTCTCCAGTGCAAGACAGCGAAGCCCAGCACGTGCTGCCTGGAAAGAAACCATGCTTCCCCTTTGCATCTCATGCCTTACTTCCCAGAGAAGCTGGAAAGCCCTTGTTTTTCATCACATAGTGGTTGCAGTATTTGGACTATATGACAACTAAAGACAAGAACTCTAAACAAAGATTGAACTCCCATGAGTAGGTTATTTTTTCTGGAACATAAGATAGCAATTCTGAAGCTGTTTTTTGTGTCCTCTAGGACTGAACAAATAAATTAATATATTGCAGATGATCA
>NW_012106820.1:245903-250610 GCF_000951045.1 Mandrillus leucophaeus
TTTTTGTTGTCCATGTTTTTGGTGTCATACCTCAGAATCATTTGCCAAATCCCAGGTCATGATTTACCCTTACATTTTCTTCTAAGAGTTTTATAGTTTTAGCTCTGACATTTAGGTGTTTGGTCCATTTTGAGTTAACTTTTATAGATAGCATGAGGTAAGGGTCCAAGTCTATTCTTTTGCATGTGGCTGTCCAGTTATTCCAGCACCATTTGCTGAAGAGACGACTACTATTTCCCCTTTGAAAGTACTTTTCACCCTTGCCAAAAATCAGTTTGCCATGGGTGTATGGGTTTATTTCTGGACTGTCAATTCTGTTCCTTTTGTCTCTCTGTCTGTCCTATGCCAGTATTATTGTCCTTTTATTACTGTAGCTTTGTA
Organism: Mandrillus leucophaeus; assembly: GCF_000951045.1. Classification (NCBI taxonomy): domain Eukaryota; kingdom Metazoa; phylum Chordata; class Mammalia; order Primates; family Cercopithecidae; genus Mandrillus; species Mandrillus leucophaeus. The sequence goes on from NW_012106820.1 coordinate 246,285, forward strand.
CTAAGTTTTGAAATCAGAAAATGTGAGTCCTCCTATTATTCTTTTTGATGCAGTTATATATAAAATATGTTGTCAGTTTCATTTCCATATAGTTCATTGCAAGTGTATAGAAATACACTTGATTTTTGTGTATTGATCTTATATGCCACAACCTTGCTGAATTCATTTATTAGTTCTAATATTTTTTGGTGGATTCCTTAGGATTTTTTTATGTGTAAGATTATGTCATCTGCAAACAGAGAGTTTTACTTCTCTCTTTCCAATCTCGATACTTTTTCTTTCTTTCTTTATCTTATTTAATTGCTTTGGCTTGTACTTCCATTAAAATGTTGAATAGAAGTAGTGAGAGAGGACATCCTTACCTTGTTCCTAATCTTAGGAGGAAAGCATTCAATCTTTCACCATTAAGTCTGATGTTAACTGTGGATTCTTCATAGCTGTTCTTTATCGGGTTGAGGAAGTTCCCTTCTATTCCTGGTTTTCTGAGTGATTTTTTATAAAGAGTGTTGAGTTTTATCCAAGTCTTTTGCTGTGCCTATTGAGAAGATCATGTGATTTTTGTTTTTACTATATTGATATGCTATATTACATTAATTATTATTTTTCTAATGCAAACCAACTTCACATTCCTGGGATAAATCCTGCTTGGTCATGGTGTATCATTATTTTTATATGTTGCTGGATTTGGTTTGATAGTATTTTGTTCAGAATTTCTGCATCTATATTCATAAGAGATATTGATCTATAGTTTTCTATCTTGTAATGTCTTTGTCTAGTTTGGTTTCTGGGTAGTACTGGCCTCATTAAATGAGTTGGGGAATGTTGCCTTCTCCGCTATTTTCTTGAAGAGTTTGTGAAGAACTGGTGTTAACTCTTCCTTAAATGTTTTTTAGAATTTACCAAAGAAGCCATGTGGGCCTGGGCTTTTCTTTGGGCAGTTTTTTAAATTACTAATCCTATCTCTTTACTCCTTATAGATCTGTTCAGACTGTACACTTTTCCTTGAGTCAGTTTTGGCAGTTTGTATATTTCTCGGAATTTTCCCATTTCATCTAAGTTATCTAATTCGTTTGCATGTAAGTCATAGTATTCTTTTATACTCATTTCTATAAAGTTGGTGGTAATGTCCCCTCTTTCATTTCTGATTCTAGTCATTTGAGTCTTATCTTTCTCTTCTTTTATGACTCTAGCTAAAGATACGTTAGTTTTGTTGAGCTTTTTAAAGAAGAGCTTTTAATTTCATTGAACTGCTCTACTTTTCTATTCTCTTTTCCATTAATTTCCACTTTAATCATTATTCCCTTCCCTCTACTTGTTTTAAGTTTAGTTTATTCTTCTTTTTCCAGTGTCTTATAGTAGAAAGTTATGCTATTTATTAAAGATCTTTCTTAATATAGGTATTTACAGGTATAAATTTCCCTGTCCGCACTACTTTACCTGCATTCCCACGTTTTGGTTTGTTATGTCTTCATTTTCATTTATCTAAAAAAGTATTTTCTAATTTACCTTTTGACATTTTCTTTAACCCAGTGGTGATTTGGTAGTGTGCTAATTTTCATATATTTATGAGTTTCCAATTTTTTTCCTCCTATTGATTTCTTATTTCTAAATTTATTTCATTGTGGTTGGAGGACATATTTTGTATTATTTTTATCCTTTTAGGTATATTGAGGCTTTTTAATGGACTAACACATGGTCTATTCTGGAGAATGTTCCCTATGCACTTGAGAAGAATGTGTTTTCTATTGTTATTGGGTGGCATGCTCTATAGATATCTGTTAAGCCTAATTGGTTTATGATGTTGTTCAAGCTTTCTATTCCCTTGTTGGTCTTCTGTTTAGGTGATCTATCCATTATTGAAAGTGGGGTATTGAAGTCTCCAACTGTCATCTTGAATTGTCTCCTTCTTCCTTTCTTTATGTCAGTTTTGCTTCATGCATTTTGGTGCTGTTTTAGGTACATATATGTTTATATTTGTTATAATTTCCTGATGGATTGTCCCATTTATCATTATAAAATGTCCTTAATATCTCTAGTTACATTTTCTTGCTTTAAAGTATGTTTTGTCTGAAGCCAGTATAACCACTCTCACTTTCTGTGGTTGCTGCTTACATGAGTGGGGCGCCGGTGGAAGAAGGGAGCCTCTGTCTCTCAACTGCATTCATCCAGGACTTAGCCTCAGCAACAGGTGGGAGGGGACAGGATGAGAAATGCTGAAATCCTGCTCCTCCCTGGAAGAAAGCCCCCTGACTGGGAGCTGGTGGAGAGGGAGCTCTGTGTTCTTGGCTGCAGCAGTCTGGAGCAGAGTCTCCATCTTGCTGAGCTGGGCAGGGGGAGGGAGGAAACTCTTGGTTCAGATTCCACAGACTCTAGCCTTTCTTACTGAATTTTTGCTGGCTTTCTCTAAAGATATTTATTTACTTGCCGTTTGTCTTTGGGATCATTTCCAAGGGTTTAAATGGTTGGTTTTTTCATCCTTTTTTTTTTAAATCCATGCTGGGGACTGCATGGAGTGCATCAAGAAGGCTTGTATATGAGCCCAGAAGCACCTTTTGCCCTCTATTGCCTGGATATCTGGCTTCATGGAGGAGTGCAGTGCTGGCACGGAGAGTTCCCGGGATGGCCTATGTGCCATTGAAATAAGAAGGGACATGTGGATGCAACAAAGGGGAGATTTTTGTGACCGTTGGCATTGTTTCATAATGGCATTTTTTACCTCGGGGGGCAATCACTGGGGTTTAAACAGGGAGGAGAATCTGCAGGGTGGTGTGGGTCAAGGGGCAGCTTGGGGATGTGGAGGGACTGTGACTGCCTGTGTGAAACAAATTTGAACCAGGTGATCTCGAAGAGTGTGTACTTCTGTGTCATGATTCTCTCTGCATGCATTTCATATTGGATGAATATATGGATAAATTGTTCTTCTTCCCCCAGACTCAGTCTCACAGCTTTTGCCCTTAGAGATGCGACATTTTAGCTAAATTAATCTCTGCTTGCATGACTTTACAAGGCCTCTGTTCAGCTTATAACAGATGCATTTTCATGTCAGTGAATAAAATTGTTTGGGGTTTTGTGCACAAGCCAAATGCTTTAATAAAGTTATGGCTAGTTCATTCAATCGCTCAGATCTTTCCTGTGATGAAAATTTCTTTTTATCTAAATACATTATGAAACTCTATTGAAGAGGCCTGGAAAATATCCTGGAACCCTGTTGAAAGCCCTCAACTCCTTGATCTTGCTGAGACTAAGAGGAATGATGTAGGCCCATTTGGCTATGAGAGTTTTGCATTAGGGTGAGTGGCGGAAGGAAACTCTTTTCTGAAGCTATTTGCATGTTAATGGAGTAACAAGGAGCCCGAGTGACTCCCTAGTTAGTGACTCCCATGGGGAATGGATTCTGGCCACACCTTTGGACTCCTCTTTCTGCCTCCTACAAACACGAAAACAGTGGTAGACAAGCACTGGTTTGGATAATGTCTTAATCGTGGCTTCCAATTTACCTGTTAGGGTCTTTTGTGCTAGGAATTACAAAGATACATTCCCGTTTGCAGAAGGTTTTCTCTATCCAAGATTTCTGACCCTGGAAGAGAGAGAGAAGTGGATATTAGACCAATATATTCCCAAGCCATCGTCAGAGTTCATTCTTATACTTTTATAACACAATATGTCTGCCCACAACATCTGAATAGTCATCTGCAATAATGGTGGATGCAAATCTTTAAGGATCTTAGCGCTAGTACCTTTTAAGAGAAATGGCTTGCAAGTATGTATTTAATGGTTCTCATTTTGCACCTTAATTCATCCCTATCCACCTGTTGAAGATATTTTTTGTGCACGGCTCTGTGGTGGGCGCTGTGGGGATTTCCGAGGAGAAAAACTGCAGTGCAAGTGTTGTTCACCGTCTGGAAATGGCACGATAGGGGTGCAGCTCAGGGAGGCCACCTGCAGCAGAGGGAGGTGGGAGGGAAATCCCCTGTGGAGGCCCTGCTGGTGCTGGATGCTCAGCAGTTCCTGCTGGCTTTATCCCACAAGGCCTCTTGTTCTCAGTCACCAGGGACATCTCACACAGAGGCTGGGCACTGGGAAGTGAACTGGCCTGCATCTGAAGGGCCCCATTGGGTCTGCCTCCCAGGGTTTGTGGAGTCAGTTGGCAGACAGAGCTGGGGAGAGCCCTTCCTGCAGGCGGGAGGTAGGTGCAGGCAGGCTGCGGGGCAAGGATGGGTTCATGGGAGGCAGGGAGAGAGCCAGCACCCTTTGCTCGATCTCCATGAGGCCTGGCTCAGTGCATATTTGTGCTATTTGTGAATGTATGATGTGTGTGTGTGCGCT
>NW_012106820.1:254932-256840 GCF_000951045.1 Mandrillus leucophaeus
ATAGTGGTTGCAGTATTTGGACTATATGACAACTAAAGACAAGAACTCTAAACAAAGATTGAACTCCCATGAGTAGGTTATTTTTTCTGGAACATAAGATAGCAATTCTGAAGCTGTTTTTTGTGTCCTCTAGGACTGAACAAATAAATTAATATATTGCAGATGATCAGAGCTGGGTTTCTCACTGCTGGAGAAAGGAGTTACAAATATGGAAAGTGGGGAAGATCACAATGAACCCTATAGCACTGAGGTAAAATTAAAGTTATCAGTGTGAACTCATGATTTATAATATATAGAGACAGGTATAAAAACAGATATAAATGTATGTGTGGTCCCTCTCTATGCATACACACATATGTGTAGATATAACATATTGTATTAATTAACTATGGATTAACAAAACAGATTGCCCCAAATCTTAGTGGCTTAGAACAACAAACATGTATTATCTCCCAGCTTCTATGGACCAGGAGTTGAATGTGGCTTAGCTGGGTGCTTCTGACTCTGGTCTCTCACAAGGATTTGACTGAGCTGTGGGTGGGGCTGTGATCCTAAGAGAAGGAATGAAACCCAGAAGGATCCATTTCCAGGCTCACACTCATGTGGTTGTTGGCCCCAGGCCTCCCTTAACTCCTTGCCAGGGGAAACTCTCTCCAGGGCAGCTCACGAAGGGGCAGCTGAGCACCCTCTGAGTGCGCAAGTGAAAGAGGGTGTGCAAAACAGAAGCCGGGTCTCTTTATAACCTGGTGTCCAAAGTGACAGCCCATGGCTTTTGCCATAGCCCATTCATTAGCATTGAGTCACTCAGTCCATCCCACACTCAAGGGACAGGGTTACACAAAGCATGCATATCAGCAGTCAGGGACCTTGGGACCATATGCCTACACACATATGCACATACGCATGCATGTCTGTGTGTTTACACACTCATACATTCCCCGGCTCCCTGAATGGGCTTCACAATAACACCTCAATAGCAATGAGCACACCTGTGCTCCAATACTGGTTTCTAAATACCATTCTCCACTAAAAGGAATCCAGGGCTGGGACGGGGAAGTATAAGAAGAGAGCCTGGAACATCTTACTGTACCAGCAAGTGGGAAACTTTACTTTAGACATGGGAACATGCCAAAAGAACACAGTAGCTGCTTGAAGGGGCTCCCAGTGGCTTTCTCTGGGATTCCTTGAGCATGAAAATAAACGACTACAATGAAGAATTATAACCTTTAGACTTAAATAAAGACCCATGAGTCCACACTGATATAAATACATATGTAAATAAACGCACAGGGGAGGGGGAAAGCTCTTTCTTCCAGTGAAAAGTCCCTATTAAATGTGGAAGGAATGATGGAATCAGAAAATCACCATTTGGCAACCATCAAGAATCTTTGATGAATGCTAAAAGTAGTGGGTAAAAAGTTTGAAGAGTAACAACATATCTACATAATCTCAAAGTATCTCCAGTGGATACTTATTAATTACAAAGGAGAAATTAGTAACTAGACAGTGGAGAATTCTGGGGAGAACCACTTAAAACAAAGTGCACATCGCCTGTCATGGAACAAATATTTATCATGAGGCTCTGGATAAAACTTACCAAGAGGAACAAAAGTGCCCAAAGTGCATCATCTGAACCTGATCTGGAGGAAGGATCATCAGACAGCCCGAGCTGAGGGCCATCCTTCGAAATAACCCACCTGCGTTCCTCAAAAACGCCAAGGCCACGAAAGACAAGGAAGAACTGAGGGAAGATTTCAGAGGCTGGACACAAGATCTGGCACTGTCCTTCCCTAGCCCCCAGGCCCCGCCCTCAAGTCCGCCCCCATCATCCTCGACCCCGCCCCACACTCCGCCCCCTGCTCCCTCTCACGGCTCCGCCCTCTCAGCCCTGCCCTCCAGGGCCCGCCC
>NW_012106820.1:257425-284598 GCF_000951045.1 Mandrillus leucophaeus
GGCACCAGGGCAAGTGCAGCTGGCGCCAAGGCCCGTGCCAGGCTCAATCCACTCACTTCCCTCTGCTTCAACTGGAAATTCGTCTTTTCCTAATAAAAACGCTAGCATGTGACTAACGTACTTTCTCGGGGGGTGGGTAGGGTGGAAGTGCTTTACTTAGGTATTAACCATTCGTTTTTAAAAAGTTGATATAAGGAAATAGCCTCAATCCAGCCCTGCAAGTTACTGCTGAGTCCTCAGAAATCTTCTAGAACCTATGAGGATAAACAAGAGGAGTAAGAGCCACTTTGCCTGCAGCCTCTTTCTTGGGAAGCAAGATGAACAAATCCAGCCCTCTCTTTGTTCCAGTCTCTGCTCCACTGTGGCCTCTTCACCAGGGCTCCCTGACTCCCCATCTACCCCAAACCCTGCGCCCTGTTTTCCATAAACCTTCTCCCCCACCTTCTCCCTCTCCCCTCCTCCCCAACCTCGCACCAAAGCCACAGAGGCAGCAGCCCCCTTCAGTTCTCTGCTGGATCCCCTGTGCCTCCAGGAGTGCCTGGCGAGAGCTCAACATCTCCTAATGACTCAGTGGTTTACTCAATCTCCCGGTGGAGCAGCGCCACTTGCTCAGCCCTTGCTAATGCCGCCTGCAGCAGCAGAGCCCTGCAGCCTGCACTTGCCAGCAGGGCAAACACAAAGTAAGCCAGGTTACCCCAGGAGAGGCACCGCTAATCCAGGGAGGAGCTCGGTCTCCTGAATCTGCTCAGAGGTAGTGTGCAGGTGAAAGGCAATGGGTGGAGGCCCCTCAGTCAAACTTTCCTCCTTCCCCTCCTGCCACGCTCTGAGGCTGAACAATGCCAAGGTCATAACAAACGGCTGAACCCGCCCTGACTCCTTACAGATTGGTCACGCAAGTTTCAATGCAACGATAACCCCATTGCAGGGGAGACCCTGCAGGAGCCACCACCTGTGCTTGTGAAATTAAAGGAGAGAGCAAGGCTTCCTGTGGTTTGTTCACAAACCCTTCAGAACCGCCCCACGCCCATTAGGTGAGATACTGCCCACTCGCGCTAAATAATCCAGTCCATCAGAAATGGTTATTTTGAAAGCCTCTGTGCTGGATGAGGATGATAGGAGCGCTGGCGCTGGAGATAGAAATCCCACTGAGATTTTAAAAGCGCTCGTCCCCGCTAGGAAGTCTGCATACACTGGCTGAGTGAAGGGACAGTGGAGGTCGTCCTGGAGGCGGACTGCTGGCACTGCCACCATGCCCCCAACCCCTCTGAGCTGTGATTTTCTCATCTCTGAAACAGAAATGGCTTTGAGTGGTTTTGAGCCTTAGCTGGGAGCATATCTGTACAGTATCTGGGAGGCACTAGATTTAAATGCAATCCTGGTCATTATCAAATATGACTGCCCTGCTGAGGACCCAGCGATTTTTCATCTGTAGCCAGGACCACGTGTCCATGAAGGGCCACGGGGAGGCTGCGGGAAGAAAGTCCAAGAGGAGCAGGCTGAAGGGCAATGGGAAATATTCTGCCAGTTCTGTACTTATTTATTTTTTAAAGAAAGAAATATCTGCTACAAACATGGCCAAGGAAACCTTTGTTCCATCTGGGTGGGGGTTGCTCAGGTGCACATTGTCATGTTATTCTCTGGGTGTTTACGTTGTTTTAGAGCGAGAGGGCTGGGGAAGTGTGGACAGCAAGTGTCAACCCCAAGGAGAAGTCTTCCCCTGAAGGGGAGCCCAGAAATGGGGGGAGCTGGAGTGGAATGAAGGGTCATGGGGTGCTTTAACAATCTGATCTTCTAGAAGGTGTTTACACACACAGGTGGGGGTGACCCACAAGGAGGTGTACAGGAGGGTGCAGGGGGGATACCTTGAGAAGGTTGAACTGAGACAAGGAGGGAGGCTGCAAAGACAGGGTGTGACTTTGGTCTGGGAAGACATGGCTCGGGGAAGTGGCTTCTGAATGTAAGAGCTGGTGCACTGCCGGGCGAGGCTCTGTTTACTCAAAGCCCTGTGTCTTGGGCCAAAATTAACAAGCAAACCCCACAATGAAATGAATGATGTGTGGACCAGTTTATCCAGAAGAAACTGCCTGTTTTGTATATATATTTAGAGCAGACGACTCAAACTCTCATTCCCACAGCTACATGTGGCCCACATATGGGCTTGGTTTGACCCTTTTATAAAAACTACATTTAGCTGCCATTATTAACCAAGAGGAAGATTATACTTATGGCTTCTCTTGAAAGCCCTCAGGATGTGGGAACGCTGACTGGTGTCCCAGCACGGCTGCAGGTGGCAGCGGGTTCTCACATCTGCACTGACAGCTCCCTGGGACCTGCCTTTGCCTGGCTCCTATGGGCACCTGTGGGCCCCACCTGGGGCAGCACCTGCGTGCCTGAAACTCTTCATGTGGGAGAATCAAACAAGCCTGCCAGCCAGAGCACAAGCCGCCCAGCCTCATATGCAGAAAGGATGAAAAGCCACAATCACTCCTTCCTGCTCCACCCTCCCACCCGCTCACTCCACTGCCACTGCCAATGGTCCTGGCCTCGGTCCACCTGGCCATTTCTGGGTGGTTCAGCTGAGAGTCCTGCTCTGGCTTCTCAGGGATACTCTCAGGTCACATCACATGCAGCCTCCTGCCCCTAGCTGCAGAGAGCACAGGTAGGAGGGCCCAGCTGAGGGTCACCTCGGTCCCATCTTGTGGAGCGTCACCTGCAAAATGAGGACAATGATGCCCCTCTCGTCTGCCCCACAGGCTGGTGTGAGAGCCTAGTGACATCATGCATGGAAGAGCTTTGAAACCTAGTGTCCTCTGCTTCATCATCACCGTCCTCAGGAAGGTGACAGGGCTGGCTTGCAGGAAATGCTGGAGGTGGTCGCAGCCTACGTGTCTCCTGGGCCAGGGTTCCCTTTTCCGGGTTTCTAACCCTCTTCTCTCCCAGGGGCTCTCCTCTGGGGACACCAAGAGACCCTCCTATAGACTAGAGTCCAGGAAACAGAGCTGGATCTTTAAAGACAGTGATATTTTTCTTTGTGCTTTCTTTTTTAAAAAATCGAGATATAATCCACATACCCTAAAATTCACCTTTTAAAGTCTGCAGTTCAGCGTTTTACATACAGTTCTAAGACTGTGAAACCATCACCACTACCTAATTCCAGAGCACTTTGATCACCCCTAAAAAAAGCCTGTAACCATTAGCAGTCACTCTCACTCCTCCCTGACCCCGCCCAGCTCCCGGCAACCACAAATCCACTTTCTGTCTCTATGGATTTGCCTATTCTGGGCACTTCATATGAATGGAATCATTTAATGTGTGGCCTTTTGTGTCTGGCTCCTTTTGCTCAGCGTCATGTTTTCAAGGGTCATCCAGGTAGTGCAGCTCAGGACTTTACTCCTTTCTATGCCTCTGTAATATTCCATTACATGAATTCATCAGTTGATGAATTTGGGTTGTTTCCACTTTTGGCTATTGTGAAAAGTGCTCTTAATAAGACATTTTTTCTTTTCTTTTTTTTTTTTTTTTTTTTTTTGAGACAATGTCTCGCTCTGTCACCCAGGCTGGAATGCAGTGGCGTGATCTCCGCTCACTGTAAGCTCCACCACCTCCTGGGTTCACGCCATTCTCCTGCCTCAGTCTCCTGAGTAGCTGGGACTACAGGCGCCGCCACCACGCCCGGCTAATTTTTTTGTATTTTTAGTAGAGATGGGTTTTCACCGTGTTAGCCAGGATGGTCTCCATCTCCTGACCTCGTGATCCGCCCACCTTGGCCTCCCAAAGTGCAGGGATTACAGGTGTGTGCCCCCGTGCCTGGCCTTTTTTTTTTTTTTTGGAGTGCAGTGGCGTGATCTTGGCTCACTGCAACCTCCACCTCCTGGGTTCAAGCGATTCTCTGCCTCAGCCTCCTGCATAGCTGGAACTACAGGCGCCCGCCACCATGACTGGCTACTTTTTTTTTTTTTTTTTTTGTATTTTTTAGTAGAGAGGGGGTTTCACCATGTTGGCCAGGCTGGTCTTGAACTCCTGACCTCAGGTGATCCACCTGCCTCGGCCTCCCAAAGTGCTGGGATTACAGGTGTGAGCTGCCATGCCCAGCCAACATTTTTTCTTTTTATAGTGAATACAAAATAAGGCTAGGAAGAAAGGAAGGAAATTCATTAACTTGTTCATTTTGTGGTTGTGGGAGAGGATACAGACTTTTTCTTTACTTTCTTCATTGTTCATGTTGTGTTTTTAATTTTGTAAAGACTAACACAGCTTATTTTAAAAAACAGGAAAAGGAGAATGTGCCGAGGGTCACCCAGCCAATACCAGGATGCCTCAGTCCAAAGTCTCCCCAACTATGGCCAGTTCCGAGTCCAGCCTCATAGTTACATCTTTGGCATTTCTGCAGCATCACTGATATTTTCATTTTCCAATGGCACTGCTGGTTATCATTCCATCATTTAGGACATATGCATATTTAAGCTGCAATTGCAAATAATGGAGTCAGAGGGTGTGTCTCTAATGCTAACAGTCGTAATTAAGAGCAATAAAAAGATCACAAAATGGAAGAAAGTCGTATCAGAATGCAAACAGTAGATTTTGTCAACATTGTTGGAGTTTTACTGTGAAAATGTGAGCACATGCCCGTTTGTTTTTGGAGTTTTCATTGCAGTTGTCATTACATGATTTACAATCCAATCACATGTGTTGATGTCCTAATTCAAGGTGGTGCTGGCCAGATACCAGGAACACTTGTCGATTTTGCCTCCTGCCAGGCCACCCTCATCACGGGTAATGGGGTTGCTGATTTTTTGGGCAGAATGCAGGGTGTTACTAGTTAGCCCTGACCTGGTTAGTGCAAATATTCAATTAGGAGAACAAAACCAAACAAAAACAGAAGGCTGCAATGCAGACCCTGAATTATCCAGGCTGGCCACACAGACAGCAGCCAGGGTCAGGCTTTTGAACCTTTGATATCTGCTTCTCATTTTTTTTTTACTACTGACAGAAAAGGTACCCTGGACCCGCAGCCAAGGCCTCACACTTAGAGAAAGACCCCAGGCCCAGACTGATGGGTGTGCAATGTTCTGCAGTGAAGACCTGTGGGACTAACTCATACGATCACTGATCTCTGACCGTTCCCAGGAGAAAAGCAAAGGAAAATAGTCTGGGTATTGGATTTTGTAATTCTCTCACCCTTCAGAGAACTGCCTTCACACTGGTCACAAACAAGTGCTGTCACAAGCAGATAACTCCAGCGAGGGCATCTGCTGGACCTGAAGAAAAGGGTCGGACCGCTGGTGAACACCTGGGGGCTGTGGGGAGAACCATGGGGCATCAGCCCAGGTTGGGAGGAAGGGAGGGGAGGAGAGGGAGAGCAGTGAGGTTGGCCTCTAGCCCCTCAGGTGGAGCCAGCACAGCAGGGAGCTCCTGCGAGGCACGCACCTACTGGCGTCGGACTCCACTGCTCCCCATTTCCATGGTCACGCAGAGATAAGCCAGGCAAGTGCTTCTAACACAACTTGCGCCTTGCAGATGTGTGCAGCCCCCTTCCCCATCACAGAGGGGACCCAGGCGTGGCCCTGGCTTTTTGGCACCATGCTCTTTCTAGGGGTGGTGACCAGGGACATGATGTGCCCTGTAAATGGGCAAGGCCCTGGTTTCTGGGTGCATGTGGGTGCTCAGGTCAGCATCCCCACCTCTCCTAACAGGGGCCCCAGGGGCTGAGTGGTGCCAGCACTCCTCCCTGTCTCCTCCCCTTGCACCCTGCTCCTAGGTGGAACCCAGCCCAGAAACTTGCTTCTAGAAAGGGGCCCACAGATCCTGTGCCAGCGTTCATCAAAGCATTCCTCTGCTGGTCCAAGTGAGGTTGTTAAAAACGTAGATATATGACAACATATGCAATGGGAGGAAATATTTGCAAATCATATGTCTGATAAGGGATTAATATTAAAAATATATTAATATTTAGAACACCCTACAACCCAGTAACAGCAAACAAATGAACAAACTGATTAAAAAATGGGTAAAGGACTTTACACATTTCTCCAAAGAAGATGTATGAATGGCCAACAAACATAAAAAGATGCTCAACATCACTCATCTTAACTGGAGAAATAAAAATTAAAACCACAGTGAGATACCACCTCATGTCCATTAGGATGAACACTCTGAAAAAACAGGAAATAACAAGTGCTGGCGAGGATGTGGAGAAATTGGAAAACTTGTTTACTGCTGGCAGGAATGTAAAAGAGTACAGCCACTGTGGAAACCAGTATGGCAGTTCCTCGAAAATGAAACACAGGATTATCCTATGATCCAGCAGTTAAGCAGGTCTCAACAGGGATTTTTTTTTTTTTTTTTTTTGAGGTGGAGTCTTGCTTTTGTCACCTAGGGTGGAGTGCACGATCTTGGCTCACTGCAAGCTCCACCTCGTGGGTTCATACCATTCTCCTGCCCCAGCCTCCTGAGTAGCTGGGACTACAGGTGCCCGCCACCACACCCGGCTAATTTTTTGTGTATTTTTAGTAAAGACAGGGTTTCACCGTGTTAGCCAGGATGGTCTCCATGATCCACAGGCCTCGGCCTCCCAAAGTGCTGGGATTACAGGCGTGAGCCAGTGCACCTGGCCTCAATAGGGATTTTTACACTTGTGTTCATAGCAGTATTATTCACAATAGCCAAGAGATAGGAGTAAGCCAGATTTTCATTGACAGATGAGTGGATAAACAAAATGTGATCTATCCACACAATGGAATATGATTCAGCAGGAAGGGTATTGTGACACATACCACAACAGGGATGGACCTTGAGGACATGGTGCTAAGTGAAATAAGTCAGTCACAAAAAGACAATTGCTGTGTGATATGCAGTACCTAGAGCAGTCAAACTGAGAGAGACAGGAAATGGAATGGTGGCCGCCAGGCGCTGGTGGGAGGGAGGAACAGGTGGAGTTTCCGTCTTCTAAGATGAAAAGAGTTCTGGGGATTGGTTGCACAACAATGTGAACGTACTTAACACAACCTGTACATTTAAAAATTGGCAAGATGGTAAATTTTATGTTATGTGTATTTTACCACAGTTAAAACAACATTTTAAACTGGAAATGCAGATATCTGGGCTCCACTCTAGTCCTTGTGAGAGGTGAAGCCCACTGGGCTTCTCAGTGGGGTGGGGACTTGGGGAACTTTTCTGTCTAGCTAAAGGATTGTAAACACACCAATCAGCGCTCTGTGTCTAGCTAAAGGTTTGTAAACACACCAATCAGCACTCTGTAAAAACCCACCAGTCAGCACTCTGTGTCTAGCTAAAAGTCTGTAAACGCACCAATCAGCACTCTGTAAAAATGGACCAATCAGCACTCTGTAAAAATGGACCAATCAGCACTCTGTAAAATGGACCAATCAGCTCTCTGTGAAATGGACCAATCAGCAGGATGTGGGTGGGGCCAAATAAGGGAATAAAAACTGGCCACCCTAGCCAGCAGGGTCAAGCTGCTGCGTCCTGTTCCAGGGTGGAGGTTTGTTCTATTGGTCTTTGCAATAAATTTTGCTGCTGCTTATTCTGGGTGTGCACCACTTTTAAGAGCTATAACACCCACTGCGCAGGTCTGCGGCTTCACCCTGGAAGTCAGAAAGACCACAAACCCACCAGAAGGAAGAAACTCCAGACACATCTGAACATCCGAGGGAACAAACTCTGGACATGCCAGACTGAGGGACTATGGTGGGCATTTCACGCTAAGTCCCCTTGGGATTTGGGGGCAGTCATGTGAGATTAACCATAGGTGCTGCACTCAGCTTCCTGCTATCTGTGGGGGCCTTCCAAGTCAAGGTTTCAAAAAATGTTAAGTTCATCGTGTTGGGGGCATGCGCCAGAGGAGGTGACCTGACCGGAGTGTTAGCACCTGGACACCTAGGAGGAGATCAGCGTCTGCCCAGCAGAAGTCTGTTGGCAAAAGTACTTGGAAGATGGGTGCGCTGGCGGGATGCAGTTGGGCTCCCGGTGGTTTCTTGGGTGATAGGCAGGGCTAGATTGAGGGTGAGGCAAGTGAGGCACTCATCTGGGGTATCAGAAATCCGGTAATTAGGATTAGTGACATTTAATGCCGTATTTTTAAAAAATAAAAATCAATGCAGGAAATTCATGATGAACACAGTATGGAAACTGAAGACAGGCTGGTGGTGTTTGTCTTATGGTCTTGCATTATTGTGCAATAGGAGTGGTCATTTCCAGGCAGCTCATAATTCTCTGGCCGCGCGGCGAGCGTGTCCCCAACTGGGTGGGTTTCTGAGGGTTAACAATGGTGGGCCAACATGTCGGGTAATGGGAAGCTTTATATATAGTCAATGTTTTTTTGGTTGTAGAAGTTTCATCAACTTGTCTCACTTGGTTCAAAATCCGGGAGGAAATTTGGTAAGTGTCTATGAAGTATATATTGCTCCTTCCTCCACAGAATCCAGTAGGAGTTGGCTTGGTGCCTATGACAGGTCATTGGTGACCATGGCCTGCTGACCTTGTGCTGGCCGACATCACTGCTGGAAAACAGTGGGGAGGCCTGTGTGCAACCGCACATTTTTTGGGCTGTGGTGAATGGGGGACCGAGACAGGCCTGAGAGGCGCCCGGGGTGCTGTAACTCGAGGAGGCCTGGGGTCACTGGCTGGGGGTAGTGTGTAATTGATGAGAAGGGCCAGCTGCCCTGGGACGGTTCACCGCATGGTTGAGGAAGCTCCAGGGCCCACACTTGCACCACCTCTGCAATGCCTGGAGCTTGCTTTAGATATAGATTAGTATCATTTTCCTCAATATGGTGTCCCCAAAATGCGTAAGCTTTGGGTCCCAGAACACCGCGGAACGCACTCCTGCCTGCCCCTGTGAAGGGACACCTGTGCCGTGTGGTGCACAGGGAGCTGATGTCACCTGGGGCAGATGATCCTGGACTGGCCTGGAGCACCGTGTCAGGGTGGGAAGTGACTGTGGGGTGTGTGTGTGTGTGTGTGTGTGGTTTTTCTTTGCTTAAAATTTAAAACAAATAAATGAAAAAACCCTAGACTAATATGTGCTCAGTGGAACAAATTGGAAGTATACGGAGATATTGAAACAAAAAAGTGATTCTTTTTTTCCCTCTGCAAGCTTAGCCCCCAATGGTAAGCTGCGTGAACACACTGGTGCATTCCCTTCAGCTATTTTCTCCTGCTTCTCAACACACATGCTCTTGTTAAGGACTTTTTAAAAGGAAACGTTAGCAACAATTATGGGAGTCTTTTTGAGTCATTACACAGAGAGCTTCCTCACCCTTCAACCAGCTGCATGGTGTTCCCCAGTGTGGCTGTCCCCAGCATTCTTGCTTTCTAGGAGTGATTCCATGTGGTATTTTCCATATGAAACTGCACCCTGGGGCCGGGCGCAGTGGCTCACGCCTGTAATCCTAGCACTTTGCAAAGCCAAAGTAGGCACATCTCATGAGGTCAGGAGTTCAAGACCAGCCTGGCCAACATGGTGAGACCCCATCTCTACTAAAAATATAAAAATTAGCCAGGTGTGGTGGTGGGCGCCTGTAATGGCAGCTACTCGGGAGGCTGAGGCAGGAGAATCACCTGAACCTGGGAGGCGGAGGTTGCAGTGACCCAAGATTGTGCCACTGCACTCTAGCCTGGGCAATAGAGAGAGACTCCATCTCAAAAAAAAAAAAAGGAAGAAACTGCACCCTGGAAAAAAAAATCTTCCGAACAGGCCTGAATGGTGTCGGAAACCTTTACTATTCAGGTCATTTCTTTGGGTTTAAGCTTTGAAAGTGGCTCTTAAAGTAAAAACACAGTAAACAGTGTGGTGGAAGGAGAACTTTGGATTTAGACGTACCTAAGTCAGCTCCCAGATCCACCATTTCTTTTCTTTATAACTTTGGCCAACTTACTTAACTTTCGTGAGTCTTGATTAGCTTGTCTATGACATGGGGTAATGAGGCTGATTTTTCATGGTTTCTGTAAGGATTAAGTGTGATTAAGTGTGTACAACTTCAAGCCCAATGTCTAGCAGAGATTGTATTCAGTAAACGATTTTCAAGTTTCTTAAGCATTAGCTGGTTTAAAAAAAAAAAAGTGCAAGGAGGGTAAGAATTCTGTTTCAATGGCTGGGATCTGCTGGGTAGGTTGGGTGGACTCATGACATTGTCTGCAATTCTCTCATCCATGGCCAAGGAAGCAGGAGCCAGTGGGATGCAGAGCTGAGAGTGAAACCCGCTGTCCTGGAGATGGGACACAGTGAGAAACCCTTCACTCCAGAACTCACAGCCCAATCATCAGCCCTAACAGTGCTGGACGTAAGTCTTGGTTTGTGTTTTTCCAAGGCTTTTGCAAGTATTTGGCCACTCTGCCCTTTGTGGACAATGTCACCATCCCTGTTAAATGGATTTCTGGGGCTGCTGGGGACCAGCATGCACATGTGAGGTCAGTGAACGCCTCTCAGGTTTCAGCACCACCTGTTTAGCAGGTTGGCCAGTTCGCAGCAGTCGGCTCTGAGAGATGAAGACCCAGGATGGGGCAGATCCGAAGGGCAGGGAAGGGCACTGATGGGCACTCCTGAAGGGCTGGACTTGTGAGCAGCAGGGGTTGCTCCTGGCAGGCAGGCCAGGTGGGAGTGGTCCTGCAGAGAAGGATGGGGGGTGGCACGTGGTGGCGAGGGCGGGCGAGACCCCCCAAAGGGGTTCATATGTACGCTGTGTTCCTCTGGGACTGTCCTAACCCAGTGTGGTCTGCGGTGACTGGTGACTCACGGTCAGTGTCTGGGCTGCTCGTATATTTATAGTTCCCACACACCTCACAACTCAGCTTGTAAAACTTGGGAGGGTTATGGGGAAAAAAATAATCTTCAAAAGTTCCGTGGGGCCTGTGTAACCTGGACCACTTTGAATGTCACACAAAAAGCCCAGCATGCACGTGGCTCAACGGTTAGCTTGCAGAGCCCTCTTACGTGGTGGGCTCTGCCGGCTCCAGATGTGTCAAGGGGACTCAGCCCCTCGGAGCTCCCAGGTGGGTCAGGAGGGGCCGGGATGAGGGAGAAGGTTTTTCTCTCTGAAAGATTAGGAGGCTCTTGAGGGGTGGGGTAAGGTGGGGCATTGGCTTAGCCCTGCGGGATGAGAGGACTGGTCCAGGCAGGAGCTCTGGGGAAAATGCTCTTGGGAGTGGGAACAGCAGGGGAAGGCAGAGTGCGGGATCTCATTTCTTTACTGTGGTGACCACCGTGACTGTCCCACAGAATAAAGGTGTGGTATGTGTGCGTTGTAAGTCTGCAGAGACCGCCAGCTCTCCTGGTTTTACAAGTGAAGAAACTGGGGCTATGGAGGAGTCAGGGTTTTGGTAGGGGCCCTGGGAGGCGAGTGGCACCAAGAGAGGAAATGGAGCATCACAGTGGAGCCACCAGCCCAGGCCGGCCACGAGGCCAGGCAGCCAGGCCCAGACCCCCAGCCCTGTCCCTCGTTACTCAGGGTCTCCTTTGGCAGATTCAAAATGTTTTCTCCAAAATGGGCATTTGCTTTTGAGCCTCCCCCTTTGAGGAGGACAGAAAACGATTTCTCATTGTCTCAGGAAGTGGAGCAGGCACATCCTCCACAGCCCAGCACTTCCACACTGAGGTTTACTCCAGATATACTTGTGCATGTATGTATGTTCCAGGAGACCGCACTGTTCGTAAACACTCAACAGAGAGCCGCCTAGATGCCCAGCCGCGGTAGCATGTACGAGTACATTGCCGTATAGTCCAGCTGGAATATCACACAGCAACGAGAACAGACAAACTCCAGGTACCGTATGGGTGACTCCTCAAACACAGCACAGAGGAAAAGAATTGAGTTGTCAAAGACACACACAGTGTGATTCTATTTGTATAAAGTTCAAAAGCAGGTGAAGCTAAACAATGCATTATTTAGAAATACAGATGAAGTTCAAAATAAAACAATAAAAGCCCAGGCACAGTGGCTCACACCTGTAATTCCAGCACTTTGGGAGGCCGAGGGGGGCAGATCACCTCAGGTCAGGAGTTTGAGACCAGCCTGGCCAACATGGTGAAACCCTGTGTCTACTAAAAATAAATTATCTAGGTGCAGTGGCACACATCTGTAGTTCCAGCTACTCAGGAGGCTGAGGCAGGAGAATTGCTGTAACCCAGGAGGTGGAGGTTGCAGTAAACTGAGGTCGTGCCACTGCACTCTAGCCTGGGCGACAGAGTGAGACTTTGTCTCAAAAATAAATAAATAAATAAGAAAAGCCCCAAAGAATCCACAAAAAAGCTATTAGAGCTAATAAACTAATATAGCAAAAGTGGAGGGTGAAAGATCTCCACACAAAAATTGGGTGTATTTCTGTACAGCAAAAACAATTCAATTTATATCATCAAAAATCAGAAAGTATCTAGAAATAAATTTAACCAAAGAGGTGAAAGGCTTGTACAAGGAAAGCAACAAGACCTTGCTAAAAGAAATTAAAGAAGACATAAATAAATAGAAAGACATCCTGTGTTCAAGAATTGCAATGGGGTAAATGGACAGAGCAATCTTTTTTTTTTTTTTTTTTTTTGAGATGGAGTCTTGCTCTGTTGCCAAGCTGGAGTGAAGTGGCATGATCTCCGCTCACTGCAGCCTCTGCCTCCCAGGTTCAAGTGATTCTTGTGCCTCAGTCTCCAGAGTAGGTGGGACCACAGACATGTGCCACCAAGCCCAGTTAATTTTTTTTTTTTTTTTTTTAGTAGAGATGGGGTTTCATCATGTTGGCCAGGCTGCCCTCTGACTCCTGACCTCAAGTGATCCGCCCACCTCGGCCTCCCAAAGTGCTCAGATTACAGGCATGAGCCCCACACATGGCCAACAAAGCAATCTTGGAAAAAAGAACAGTTAGAGGACTCACATTTTCTGATTTCCAGATTTCAAAGCATCAATAATCAAAGAAGTATGGTAGTAGCATAAGGACAGACATGCAGTCCAATGGAATAAGATTGAAATTTCAGAAATAAGTCCATATATATGTGGCCAACCAATTTTTTGCAAAGGTGCTAAGACAATTCAATGGGGGAAAAGACAGTCTTTTCAACTAATAGTGCTTGAAAAATTGGATATTCACATGCAAAAGAATGAATTTGGATCCCTACTTCACACTTGCTATAAAAATTAACTCAAGAGCCTGTAATCTCAGCACTTTGGGAGGCCGAGACGGGCGGATCACGAGGTCAGGAGATCGAGACCATCCTGGCAAACACAGTGAAACCCCGTCTCTACTAAAAAAATACAAAAAACTAGCCAGGCGAGGTGGTGAGCGCCTGTAGTCCCAGCTACTTGGGAGGCTGAGGCAGGAGAATGGCGTAAACCCGGGAGGCGGAGCTTGCAGTGAGCTGAGATCCAGCCACAGCACTCCAGCCTGGGCGACAGAGCGAGACTCCGTCTCAAAAAAAAAAAAAAAAAAAAAATTAACTCAAGATGGATCAGACTAAACTGTAAGAGCTAAAACCATAGAACTCTTAAAAGAAAATATATATGTGAATTTTCATTATCTTCACGACCAATAGATTTATATATGTGATACCATAAGCATGAACAACAAAAGAAAAAGCAGGTAAGTTGAACTTCATTAAAATAAAAAACTGTTCATCAAATTTATCAAAGGACATTATTAAGAAAGTTAGAAAACAAAAAAACAAGAAAACACCACAACCTATAGAATGGAATACAATATTTGCAAATCAAAATCTGACGAGGGTCTAATATCCAGAATATATAAAAGAACTCTTCCAACTCAACAACAAAAAGACAACCTGATTAAAAACTGGGCCAAGGACTTGAATAGACAATTCTCCAATGAAGATATACAAATGGCCAACACACACATGAAAAGATGCTCAACATCTTTAGACATTAGGGAAAAGCAAATCAAAACCATAATGAGGTGCCACTTTACTCCTACTAGGATGATTATAATAAGAAACATCCCAAAATAAAAAATAGTAACCAGTGTTTGCAAGGATGTGGAGTAATTGGAACCTTTAGACATTGCTGGTGGAAATGTAAAATGGTACAGTCACTTTGGAAAATGATTTGGCAGTTCCTCAGAAAGTTAAATGCAGAATTACCGTATGACCCAGCAATTCTACTCCTAGGTATATACCCAAGGTAAGTGAAAACAGACTCAAATAAACATGTAGCATTGCAGTACTATTCATAACAGCCAAAAGGTGGCAACAGCTCACATGTCCATCAGTGGATGAACGGACAAACAAATTGTAGTATATGTTATACAAACAAAATAATATTATTTAGCCACATAAATGAATGAAGTTCTGAAGCATGCCACAACATGGGTGAACCTTGGAAACACGATGCTAACTGAAAGAAGCCAGGCACAAAAGGTGACATATGTATGATTCCATTTAGATGAAACATTCAGAATAGATAAATCCACACAGACAAAGCACAAACTAGTTTCCAGGGGCAAAGCCACGGGGAGGGGAAATGGGGAGGAATTGCTTAATGGGTAGGGGGTTTTACTTTGTAGTGTTGGAAGTAAGGACAGAGAGACAAGGTAGTTGCACGACCTTGTGACTGCACTAAATACCACTCAATTGGTCACTTGAAAGTGGTCAATTTTATGTGACACAAATTTCATCTCAATAAATTATTCAAAAACATGGCTGGGCATAGTGGCTCATGCCTGTAATCCCAATACTTTGGGAGGCTGAGGCGAGTGGATCACCTGAGGTCAGGAGTTCGAGATCAACCTGGCCAACATGGGGAAACCTCATCTCTACTAAACATACAAAAATTAGCGGAGTAGCCAGCTACTCGGGAGGCTGAGGCAGGAGAATCGCTTGAACCTGGAAGGCAGACATTGCAGTTAGCTGAGATCACGCCACTGCACTCCAGCCTGGGCAACAGAGTGAGACTCCATCTGTAAATAAATAAATAAATAAATAAATAAATAAATAAATAAATAAAATATGTAAACCTCAAAACTAAACTAAATGAAACATAAAGAAAAGCCAGGGGCCAGGTGCATTGGCTCACACCTGTAATCCCAGCACTTTGGGAGGCCGTAGTGGGTGGATCTCTGGAGGTCAGGAGTTCCAGACTGGCCTGGCCAACATGGTGAAACCCCATCGCTACTAAAAATACAAAACACAGCCAGGCGTGGTGGTGGGTGCCTGTAATCCCAGCTACTTGGGAGGCTGAGGCAGGAGAATCACTTGAACCTGAGAGGTGGAGGTTGCAGTGAGCCAAGATAGCTTCACTGTACTTCAGCCTGGGCGACAAGAGCAAAACTCTGTCTCAAAAAAATAAAGAGAAGAAAAGGAAGGAAGGGGAGGGAAGGGAAGAAAGAAAGAGAAAGAGAAAAAGAAAGAAAAGAAAGAGAGAAAGAGAAAGAAGGAAGGAAAGAGAAAGAAAGAAAAAGGAAGAAAGAAAGAGAAAGAAAGAAAAAGGAAGAAAGAAAGAAAAGAAAGCAAGCGAGCAAGCAAAGCCAGGAACGAGCCCCGCAGAAGCCAGGCAGCGCTGCCTCTGGGAGGGAAGGAGTGCAGTGGGAAAGGGCCCCATACAAGAACACAGGGATCTGCTTTGTCATTCTCTAAACTGTGTACAGACGTCTTACACACTTTTTAAAATACTTTATTTAGCAATAACATAAAAGAATAAACAAAAAGAGGAGAGAGAAGCAGAATCTCATAGCTTCGGATGCATGCATGTCGCCATCTCCTCCTCCCATCACCGGGTCTACCCTGATTGTCTGGGAACCTGAGGATTCCAGCAAGGATCTTGGGGCCTCTCAACAGCTCCCCTTCCTGCTTTGGCCAATGTCACCTGGCCAGCTCACTCAGAAGAACATAGCAGTTGGGAAGGTGTTGTGTTAAGGAGCTCCCCTCATTGCCTGAGTGCCTGGTCTGGTTGTCAGGGGCTAGGCGGGTGCAGCCAGTGTCCACAGGAGAGAGGCGAAAAGGCTTAGGGCCAGCCTCCTGTGCCTGCCTGGTTCCCACAGGTAGTACCCTCTCCTTTCCAGATATTCTCTGTCCTTTACTACCCATCCAGGTCCCTGCCCTCGAGCTTCCTCTAGCAGGGCTCCCACAGTCCAGGGAAGTGCCTCACCAGAGTGCCCAGGCACTAGGCCTGTGAGGTGTGGGCATCTGGGTACCCAAGCCTCCTGCCCTCAAGGACTGTGATGTTTGCTGGGGCCACCAGGGTGGGGAAAGGGTGCACATCAGCAGGAGTGAGGGGAGGGCGGGTGGAACCCTAGGCTTTCACCACAGCTCAGCGTGACGGTGGAGGCTGCCAGCATGGGAATCAGACTGCCAGGCCCCTTGCTGCTCTGCTCTTTTACTATGATAACATTTAATGAATGATCCATATTCATGAAAAATAGCCAAAGAGCAATTCTACAAATAAAAGAGTTGGGGTCTTTTCTGAGTGTTTTCTGCTGACCTAGACAAGGTGTGTGTGGTCGATTTGCTTGTCTGCCCGATCCAGGCCTGTCTTGCAGGGGCAGCAGGCAGCTGTCACCCACCCACCCAAGACCACATCCACCAAAGGCATTGGCAGCAATTGCCACCCTTCAGGCCATGGAACTGAGCATTTAGGAACCACGGAGGGTGTCCAGTGCAACTCTTTGCTTTTACCTCTAAGGGAACAAGGTCCAAACCACAAGGCAGATGGGTGGCCAGCTTGGCTAAGAACTGGCTTGCCTCTCAGAGCAAAGGGTGTATACCTGTCTTTGACCCAGCACTTCCACTTCTACACGTCTATCATCTGGAAATACTTTTGCATGTAAATAGGCAATGTGTGGATGTTTGTTGCAGTGTATTTTAAACTAAGTGAAAAATTGGAAACTTCCACTTTTGTGTGAGTCTATCTTGGGGACTGATTAAAACAATTAACGATATTCCAAATCATGGACTATGCAACCATGAAGAAGACTAACATAGAACTCTAAAGTATAAACATCTCCATTATGAATTGAAAAAGAATTGTAGTAAAATCTTTCCGGTGTGATCCAGCTCCACAAGAACAAACTTCCCAATATTCGAGAGTGGAGCTGTCCTGCATGGTAGACCCTGGTAACCTGGGACTGTTGTGCCCCTGAGATGTGGCCAGGGTGAACGGAGACACGCTGTGAGTGTGAGATGGCACGCTAGTGTTCACTGTGACATGAGAGCTGAAAACGAGGTGTGTAGCAGGATTTCAAAGACTTAGAACAACCAAGACAGACATAAAATACCTCAGTACGTGTTTGGTATTGACTGCATGTTGAAACAATCATATTTTAGATACATCGTGTTAAATGAATTATAGAATTAAAGTTAATTTCACTTATTTGTTTTTAATGTTTTTTTAAGTGGCTACTACACAGTTTGAAATTATATCTGTGGCATATGTGCTATTTCTATTAGGCAGCAGAGGTCTAGAATAATACACATTAGGCCGGGCGTGGTGGCTCACGCCTGTAATCCCAGCATTTTGGGAGGCTGAGGTGGGCAGATCACCTGAGGTCAGGAGTTTGAGACCAGCCTGTTCAACATGGTGAAGCCTCATCTCTACTAAAGGTACAAAATTAGCTGGGCATGGTTGCGGGCGCCTGTAATCCCAGCTACTTGCAGGGGAATCGCTTGAATCCAGGAGGCGGAGGTTGCAGTGCGCTGAGATCATGCCATTGCACTCCAGCCTGAGCAACAGAGTGAGACTCCGTCACGAAAAAAAAAAAAAGAAGAATACGCATCAAACACTAAGCATGGTCGGCAGCATGGGAGAGAGGGGATCAGGAGGAGTGTGTAAACAGGACTTCACTTGGCTCTTCTGTGGGGTTTTACAACTTTATGTATTCACGTAGTATGCTTTTTAATGATTAACAAAAAAGGGCACTGTGGCCATGATTCCTGAGCAGCAAGCTTTCCACCTCACCATGCCTGCAGAACCTGCAGAATTTGCCCACTCCTGTGCCCTGTCTCCAGGAGAGCCAGGGCCACCTGCCAAGAGCGTTACCCCTACCTTAAGGCATTTCAGGCATTCCCCACCCTGGGGGAGCAGACACAGGATGGGTAAGTTGTGATGAGGGAGGAGGATACCTGTGCTTGCCACTTTCACGGTGGGGGCAGACGGGGCCAGGGGTTGGGGGAGCGGGAGTCAGAAGCGGTGAGGGAGGAGACAAGGTGCACAGCAACAAGAGGGTCTCAGCAGCAGGGGAGGGGAGTACTGTGGCCTGATGTTAACTTGTTTTCTTAAAGTCAGCTCTAGCATTGTAACTGCATTTTTACCCACTTAGCAATTGAAGATACAGTTTCTGAAAAGCAGTGAGATAGATACTAACAGGTGCTTTCTACAAGAGGCTGGGAAAATTGCTCCTGACATGATGGGCATCTGGGGTAACAGACCAATCTGTTTCCTAGACTCTGCCTGCTCCCAATGGATGCTGTAATTCCTTCACCCATGGCTGAGTCTAACCTCAGAGCTTGCAAAAGAGTAGAATGGCAGATACTGACCCATCAGATACCTCTGCATATCACTGAGGGCAACAGGTCTCTTGCTACTGTCTACTTAATGGAGGTTTTAAGACATTGAATCCCCTTAATCTCTAGGTCATGGAAGGCTTGGGGGTATTGAGTCCTCTTATTCCCCTGGCTGAAGTCTTCCATTTTCCCAGGTACTGCATTTACACATACACACAGACACACACACACACACACACACACACACACAGACACACACAGACACACACACACACACAGACACACACACACACGCAAATTATAGGCCATCTTCCAAACATTTTCAACCAAAGCCAAAGCCTATTTTCTAAAAACATCTACTGCCCCCAGTAAGAGGATTTTAGGTTGATAGAAAATCTGTTTTGTTTTCACTTAGTTCAGAATGAAGATGACTCGCATCTTAAAATGCCTGAGTGTCATTTCACTTCTTGTGCTTGTCAACTTTACAGAGCAAATAAATGAGGTTGCACAGAGCCAAACCAAACACAACTCCAAACTTCTCCCAGAAAATAATAAAACATAGACAGTTACAGCAAACACCTTCAACAGGAGTTGATATTTCCAATTACATTTTCTGGGGTCTAAAAAAATACACTGCAGAGAATAGCCAATTTATGTTATAAATATAATTGCAAATACCATGAATTAAAACTGCTGCTGGATAGTTCAAAACAATGGCGTTTTGAGAACATGACCAAAGGCAGTCTTTTCCAAAATCAAACCCATATTCATCAAGTGCACTCAGAGAGAGGCAGAGCTCCATTCTTAATTCCTCCCTAAATATCTGATTCAGACAGAGAAAATGTGTCTCATCTTCCTTCTCCATTCTCAGTTCCTATCCCTTGTTAACCCAAACACAATATCTACAAATTTTTCCTTCCTTCCTTCCCTTCCCCCCCTCCCTCCCTCCCTCCCCCCTTCCCCCCTTCCCTCTTTCTCTCTCTCTTTCTTTTTTTTTTGAGATAGAGTCTCACTCTGTCACCCAGGCTGGAGTGCAGTGCCGCAATCTCAGCTCACTGCAACCTCCACCTCCTGGGTTCAAGTGATTCTCCTGCCTCAGCCTCCCGAGTAGTTGGGACTACAGGTGTGTGCTACCACGCCCAGCTAATTTTTGTATTTTTAGTAGAGTCAGGGTTTCACCATGTTGACCAGGATGGTCTCTATCTCTTGACCTGTGATCTGCCCACCTCAGCCTCCTGAAGTGCTGGGATTACAGGTGTGAGCCACTGCCCCTGGCCCTGCAAATATTTTCATTCCTCCTCACCTCCCCCACTACTTCTGCTAATTTTTGCTAAGGTTTTAAAAAACATACACATTGTATACATGCACCAAAATATCACACGTACCCCCAAAATATGCACAACTATGATGTATCAATAAAAAGTACAAAAGATATATTTTCTGGGGAAAAAAAGGAAAATGAATTTGTGATAGAAAATGATTAAAGAAAAAGAAAAATGTAGAAATGTACAAAGGAATAAACAAACACCACCCGTAAGGCCTCCATCCTAAAACGACTGATATTTCCGTGTATTCCTAGGCTTTTTCTGTGAATAGATTAGACAGGTGCATGTGTGTGTAATGAAAAACAATAATTCTGCACGGTTATTATGCCTTTTTCTCTGTCATTGTAAAAGTGACTGTGTGATGTTTCATCCTATGGACAGACCATGATTTATGTGTCCAGCCCTCTGCTTCTGGGCATTTGGGTTGTTCGCTGTGCTTTCCGGTGGCACACGATGCTATGTCAATGTTGGCATCCCTTCAGGATTGTCTCCTCAGGATGGGTTCCTAGGTGTGGACTTGCAGGGCTTTGCTGCATGTTGTTGAACTGCCTTCCAGAAACCAGTTTGCACTCCTCCCAGCAGTGAGAGGGGCAGTACTCTCCCCTCCTGATGCTGTTCTGTGTAGCCAATCTCTTCCCCAAGGCTTTCGCAGGTAAAATATCAGCTATTACGGCTTAGAAGTGTAAATGCTGTTTCTCCTAGAACTTCAGCATTTTCTGGGGTTCTAAGGAAGGTGCACCTTTTCCCCCAAGCAAAGTAAGATGCTAAGAAATGACAGGCAAGAAGTGGAGGCCTGGAGCCAGGGCTTCTGAGCAGATCCCTGGCACCTGGATTTAGAAGCTGGCCCCAAGGGAAGCTCAGAGGGTTTCAGCCTCTTTGTGACCAGCTGACAGAGTGCTTGTCCCCTCTGAATCAACCTGGTGGGTCCCTTCTGCTGAGAGAGCCTCTTGGAACCCAGGCTGAACACAGGTTCACCGAACTGTTCCATAGGGTCCTGTCCAACCAGCCTCAAGAGGAGGGGAGCAACAGGCCCGAGGAAGCACATGGAACTTGCCCGCACCTGACCGTACTTGTACCTGAGCCTACCTGCACCTGAGGTTACCAGCGCCTGAGCTTACCTGAGTCTGTGGTTATCTGCACCTGAGTTTGTCCACGCTTGAGTTTACCCACACCTGAGCTTACCCACACCTGAGGATACCTGCGCCTGACCTCCCTTCACCTGCTTACCCGCGTCTGAGCTTACCTGCCACAGCAGTGGAATGGAGAGGGCACGGCTCAGGCTCTTCCAGCCTCCTCCTTGGCCAGGGCAGGGAGCTGGGTGAGGAGGGCCCAGCCTTTAAGAGGCGCAGTCCCCATGAGGAGCATGTGAGCACTTGGGCCTGGGCCCTCATGATCCCTGTGAAGCGATAGCCCCATGACCTGGCTCCCAGGCCAGAAAAGGAAGCCAGGGCCCCAAGCTTCCAGACTGTTCCATGTGGAATCCACAAAGGCGGCCTTAGGATGTGAGAGAGGTAGGGGAGCTAGAGCTTTCCCTTTGAAGTGGCCCTGCCACGTCCCCCTCCCACCCAGCCAGCCCTTCCCTGGCTGGAAATGTCAGCAGAGTTTGCGTAATCGAGACAATTGGACACAATTGTTCTTTCAGAATCCCCTCATCAGCCGGGCAGTGCTCGCTCCCCGGGGAGCCTGGAGAAGGCGGCACATGGCATTAATTACTGCTAATCCTTCTTCATCTAAGTTGGGCCTGAGGTCAGGGTGAACCCAGCTGCAAATGCAGTGTGAGCCCCACATGACTCTCAGCCCCTTCTGAGTGCTTTTAATCCCTGCTCTCCCCACTTCACCAGGAGCTTGCCTGCCTGGCATCCACAGTCACCTGAAAACCACCGTGGTAGGAGCTCTGTTGGATGTGCTGTAGCAGTATGCATGGTTATTCCAGCTGTCCACGAGCTTTCTCAGCCCAGGAGGAAAGAAACCCAAACCCTGAACTATCCCTCTTTGCAGAGGGGCTGGGTCTTCCCCAGCATCTGAGGCTCTTGGGCATTGGCCACCTCCCCCTTCTCACAGAGGAGCAGACAGGTCGGACGGAAGGGAAATTAGGGCTGTTCCCGTTTTACAGAAGAGGACTCTGAGCCACGTGACAGGGTGGCTTGCCCGGAGAGCAGGTGGGGTGGAGCGGGAGTGCCCAGGTTGTCATGTTCCGCCCGTATGTAGAGTCCTGAAGGTGGAGGCTGGGCTCACTCCCCCACCCCATGCCTGGCAGACAGGGAGTCGCTGAACTTCTGATGGAAGCACGTGTGCCAGGCCATTTTCTTGGTCTGTCTTTGCTTTCATGAGTTTCACTCGGGGTCTGTCCCCACAGAGTGGTCGGCAGAGGGTCGGGTGAGGGGCTCCCACGTGCTTTGCTGGAGCGGGCACAGCCCCGGGGGGTGCAGTGCCTGCAGCAGCAGCCCTGGCCTGGCTCCTGGGTCTTCTTTCTTGAACTGGTGTTGGCTCCTCAGGCCTGAGAGACTCACGGCTTCATCGGGAGCCCTTCCAGGGGCTGAGGGAGGGTACTACGTGGCTGGAATTCTGAAGGCACAGTCAGGATAATCCGGGGCATCTGAAATCAGTCTGGGAGCCGTGGGGAAAGGCCACATGGGGAAGTGAGCTGATGGCCGGCACTGCCACAGCTGGGAGGTGTGGAGGCTCTGTGGTCAGTGCCAATGACCAGCCCCAACCCGGCCGGCTGCCATTCAGTGGCCCTCCAGGCAGTGGGCCCTTCACTAGACAAATACGTTCTTTTTCAGGTTCAGATAAGCTGGAAACAATGGGAGCCCCAACCCTCCCCAAGAGAATACCCTCCTCCCCAGGGTCCGTGCAGTGCGGCCTGCAACTGGGAGCTGAGATGTCCTACACAGTGGCCACAAGGCACGTGTGGCTACGGAGCGCTGGAAACAGCCAGTCAGAATCGAGATGTGCTCCGAATGTAAAATATACACAGGATTGCCAAGACTTGTGATAATAATTGATTGTACGTTGAAGTATTTAGAACATATTGGGTTGAATTGAATGTTATTAATTTTTTTCACCTGCCTCTATTTACATTTCAAAACCGACTACTAGAAAATTAAAAATTGGCCCAGCTCACACCTGAAATTCCAGCACTTTGGGAGGCTGAGGTGGGTGGATCACCTGAGGTCAGGAGTTCGAGACCAGCTTGGCCAACATGGTGAACCCTCATCTCTACTAAAAATATAAAAATTAACCGGGAGTAGTGGTGGGTGCCTGTAATCCCAGCTACTGGGGAGGCTGAGGCAGCAGAATCACTTGAACCCAGGAGGCGGAGGTTGCAGTGAGCCGAGATAACACCACTGCGCTCCAGCCTGGGCGACAGAGTAAGACTGTCAAAAAAAAAAAAAAAAAAGAAAATTTAAAATTGCCTCTACTCTGTGGCTCACAGCTGTGGCTCACCTTGTATTTCTGTTGGGCGGTGTTGAACTTCTACTGCGGGGGAAGGGGGTTCTCACCAGACTGCCTACTCTCCAGAGGCATCCTCCCCCATGAAGTCACTTGGATGACCTGGTGCATGGACACAGTGTATGAGGACTGTGGAGAGACGCTATAAGGTCTGAGAATCATTATGTGTCTGTGGAGCTGTCTGAGGAGACAAGAACAGCACCGCAAAGAGTGGATACTGACCACTCACTCCTCACCCAGCTGTGGGGGTGGGGTCCTTCTCGTCATGGGTGAGGAATGAGGACACATTCCTCAGAGGGAATGAGGCCAGCTGGCGGTCACAGTTGGTGAGAGTGTGGGGACAGTGACCTGTGTGCTCACCTGTGTGGGGCCCTGAGGAGGTCGTGGAAAGTCCCCAAGCTGACAGGGGACACACCAGGTGGAGGCCCAAGGGTCCTGGTTGGACTCTGAGATGAGACAGCAATACTGTTTCTCATGTTCCTTCGTTCCCTGCATTTCCTGACCAATAGTTACGTCTCAAAACCTGTTCAGATTCAAGGTGAACTTTTGCGACAAGACTGGTGGTGGTGTGTCCTTCTGTTAGGAGCCATCTCTTTTGCAATGCTGGTGGACTTTGATGATGACTGTCTAGGGCCATGATATCGCTAGGACTTGCAAAATGGTGATTTTTTTTTTTTTTTTTTTTTTGAGACAGAGTCTTGCTCTGTTGCCCAGGCTGGAGTGCAGTGGCTCGATCTTGGCTCACTGCAACCTCCGCCTCCCGGGTTCACGCCATTCTCCTGCCTCAGCCTCCCAAGTAGCTGGGACTACAGGTGCCCGCCACCACCCCCAGCTAATTTTTTGTATTTTTTGGTAGAGACAGGGTTTCACCGTGTTAGCCAGGATGGTCTTGATCTCCTGACCTTGTGATCTGCCCGCCTCGGCCTCCCAAAGTGCTGGGATTACAGGCACGAGCCACCGCGCCAGGCCGCAAAATGGTGATCTTCTAATTAGGTCGACTGTTCTTTATTTGTTAGCTGGAATTCATCTATAAAGAGAAACTTTCCCTGGGCAGATTTGGTCACCCTGAGGCACAGCTTGCAGAGGAAAGACAGGGAAAAGGGTTTCCCCTCTCCAGAGGAATTGGTTGGTTCCCTGGCCTCATTCCAGTGTGATTAATGCATTCCTTTTCTTCAGAGCGTCAGTATGAATTCATGGATTTGAACATATTTGATGCATTTAAATCCACAGCAGTTATTTTTCTTACTATTGTTCGCATGGTCCCAGTTTCACAAAGGCTCCTGAATCCTTCTGACACCACCCCAGGAGTCTCTGAGAGCTCCTTTGCTATCTGGAATGCAAAGATGTTTTGGGATCGTCTTGTACATTTCTTGCCCCAGATCTGGGCTCAGGCACTTCTCCAAGGAGCCCTGATTCCTTTGAGTGAGAAACAGTATTCAGAAACTAGGATGTGCTTCTGAACTGAATTGTTTCTAAGCCTTTTCAGCAGGCGGAATTATGAAGCTGTGTGTGTATGTGTGTGTGTGAGTGCACGCATCTGTAAAGAAAATGCGTCATGAATGTATGCTGATAATTTTCAATTCAAATTTAGAAACAGAGGGATTTTACTTAACTTCCTTGATTTTATGTTTGTGTCTCTTTCTGCTTATGCTAAAAGCCTTATTCCTAATGACATTAAAAGCTTTCTCTTTTGCTTTATCCTGAATATAGTTTCAAGTAACATACCCATATTGCTAACAGTACTGGAAGCAGCTTAAAACATTGTTTTGCTGTTCTTTTTCACCTTGCATATGTCCTGTTAGGTTTTCTCAAGAACTTAAAGTTATTATTCTCTGTGTGGTTATTCTACACACTTGATACATAGCAAGTTTGGGGAACACAGTACCCGAGAACTGTGGGGAGACGCTGGCATGTCTGAGAATTAGTATGCGTCCAGTGAGCTGTCTGAGCAAACAATAGCACTAACGCTAAAGGCAGATTTCCAGTAAGATTCACTCATTGAATTTTCCATTGGATTTCCATGCATTATTTTAGGAACTGGTTTTTAAATATAAGTCTGTTTTATAATTAAGTGAAACATTTGCATTTTGGCAAAGTCCAATCTGCAAACAAGATTCTTTCAGAGTAGTCTGGCTATGGCATCTGTCTTTCTCCCTCGTTCTTCTTTTCCCACAAGTAAACTTTTTTTTTTTTTTGAGATGGAGTTTCGCTCTTGTTGCACAGGCTGGAGTGCAGGGGTGCGATCTCAGCTCATGGCACCTTCTGTCTCCCGGGTTCAAGTGATTTTTCTGCCTTAGTCTTCCAAGTAACTGGGACTACAGGCACGTGCCACCATGTCTGACTAATTTTGTATTTTTCATAGACACAGAGTTTCACCATGTTGGTCATGCTGGTCTCAAACTCCTGACCTCAGGTGATCCGCCCACCTCAGCCTCCCAAAGTGCTGGGATTACAGGTGTGAGCCACCATGCCTGGCCGCCACAAGTAAACTTAAAAAAAAAATTATCATTTTATCCTTTCACTTTTTAAGTGTAAATATATACGTATTGTTTCTCTCTGCCTCTTTCTCACATACATGGCAGAGGACTGTACACACTTTGCTTTGCTTTTGGCACTTCACGTCTCCAGTTTTCTTGGAGAGGACATGGCTGCCCCTCATTTCTTTTGACAGCTGTGTGGTCCTAATCCCTGAGTGGATGCATGAGAGTTGATTCAACCAGACCCGTGTCAGTGGGCACTTGGGTGGCTCTTGGTCTCTACAAATAGCACAGCAACAAAAAGTCTTGCCACATGTCCTTTTGCATTTGTCTGTAATCTTTAGGTTAGATTCCGAGAAGTGAGATTGCTGGGATTAAGGGTATAAATATGAAATTTGCTAATATTGCAAAACTTTCCTTCACAATCTCTGTGAATAGCATTTTGCATTTCCAGTGGGATTTTATGAGTCCTTGTTTTCCTATAGCCTCACCAACATAATAAGTTGTTAAACTTTTAGAATTTTGCCAATCTTAATAGGAAATGGTTTGTCAATATAGTTTTGGCCTATAGTTGTCTTCATTTTTTGGATGCTGTTGTCTGGTTTTGGTATCTGGGTAAAACTGGCCTCATAGAACGAGTTGGGAAAAGACCCCCCGCCTCCTCTATTTTCTGTAAGAGTTTGTGAAAGATTGGTCTTCATTACTCTTTACAAGTTTGGTAGAATTTACCAGTGAAGCCTTCTGGGACTGTGGTTTTCTTTATGGGAAGTTTAAAAATTAATACTCCAATGTCTTTACTTTTTATAGGTCTGTTCAGATTTTTCTGTTTCTCCTTGAGTCAGTTTCAGTAATTTGTCTTTTCAGGAATGTGTCCATTTCATCCAGGTTTTAAAATCTGTTGGCATCCAGTTATTCATGGTGTTCCCTTACGATCCTTTATATTAATGTGTCTAGAAGTTCATTAGTGATGCCTCTTTTTCATTCCTGATTTTAGCAATTTGAGTCTTCTCTGTTGTTTAGATGGACAGTCTAGCTAAAGGTTTTTCAATTTTGTTGACCATTTCAGGGAATCAACTTTTGGTTTCATTGATTTCTTCTATTGTTTTTCTATTCTTTATTTTATTTTTTCCGTGTTAGTCTTGTTTTATTCCTTCTGCTTGATTTGGGTTTAGTTTGCTTGTCTTCTTCTGTTTTCTAGAGTTGAAGGTTAGGTTGTTTATTTGAGATCTTTCATTCTTAATATGGGTGTTTACAGCTATAAATTTCTCTCTGAGCACTATTTTAGCTGCATCCAATATACTTTTTCATATTTGTTCATCTTAAAATATTTTATAATTTTTCCTGTGACTTTTTTAACCCACTGGTTACTTAGGAGTATGTACTTTAATGTCCACTTTTGAATTTCTCAAGTTTTTTTCTTTTCTTTTCTTTTTTTTTTTTTTTTGAGACAGAGTCTTGCTCTGTTGCCCA